>NW_006271970.1:1322909-1331378 GCF_000225605.1 Cordyceps militaris CM01
ATATTATAAAAGCTACTAATAAAATAAAGGAAAGTATTAATTTCTTACTAAATTTACCTACTATCTATATAAGCTAATATTTACTATAAAACTTAAGAAATTTATAACTCCTTATATATAGAAAAAGGAAAAACCCTAAACTCTAGCTAATTTAGAGTATATCTAATAAGTCTATTTACTATAAAAATTCTATATAAAGAAAAAAAGAAATTCTACTATTATACCTTACCTAGTAATTTATATATAGATTCTATATATTTATTTTATATATATTATAATATAAATTTACTTAGTATAGTTATAACCCCCTAAATAAATATACTTATTAAATTACTTACTATAATCTATAATCCTAAATATACCTATTAGATTACTTACTATAATCTATAGACTATAAAAGGTATATAGTAACTATTTACTTAGTAAGAAGAATTTCTTATTATTTACTTAAATACTTCTTACCTTTAAATAAATATAAAGTACTTAGTTTAAAAAGAGAAACTATATACTTAGCCTATTATCCTCTTTATTATTTTAAAATTCTACTCCTTTAATAAATAATACTATTAATAACTTAACTTCTATATATAAGTTAAGATCTTCTTATAGCCTTATTATCTATTTTATTATTTAATACTATATTCTTAATACTAAAGAAAGTATTAAATATTCTAAAGTTTAAATTTAAAAGTAGTTAGGTTAAATAAAAGCTAAAAATAATTAATATACTAAGACTTTATAATCTTAATAGATTACTATTAAAAGGCTAAGAAAATAACTCTATCTTAACTAAGGCCTATAGTAATAAGACTATAAAAGATCTTATTTAAGAATAAATATAAAACTAAGTTTATATTATTACTTTTATTAATATAAGCCTTAAAGAATATATTTATAGCCTTATTAAGAATAAGGTTATAATATTAAATATAATTATAGCTTTAAAGAAGTATTTTAAACTAAAAGGTATTACTATCTTTTAAACTATAGCTAACTATCTTTTAATATTAACCCTTACTTAATATAGATTTATTAAGAAACTTATTATAATACTTATTAATACTTAGGCTAAATAATAATTTCTTAATAAAGACTTTAAAATCCTTAAGACTTTAATAGTATACCTTTTTATTAATAATCTTAATAAAGAGTTTAATTTCTATACTATTAAAATAGCCTTTTATTTTATTTTAAAATAAACTAATAATATTATTATAACTCTTATAACTATACTTATATAAATAGTTATAATTATAACTAACCTTATTAAGCTTAAATAATAGAATAATAAAAAGTCTAAATAGTAAGCTACTTTAGTTATTATAATAGTTATTAAAGGGTATTCCCTTTATAGTATAATAAAACCTAATACTATTAGGTATTTCTATTCTTTTTATAAGCTTCTAGGTTATTTTAATAAATAATATTAGAAGCTATACCTTAAACTTTATTTAGTAAACCTACCCTCTTTATTTTAATAAAATAAAAAGTATTAATAATTAACTAAAAAATATAATAGTAAGTATAAATATAAAAAGGTTAATTTTAAATAGTATATAAGTCCTTTTATAAACTCTAAGCTAGTTTAACTTATTTTTATTATCTTTTAAAGTTTATAATATTTTAATTAACTTAAAGTAAATAGTACTTTTATAAGTATTAAATCTAGATAAGATTTTAATCTTTTTATAATATTATATTAAAAACTAATACTATTTAATTTTAATATATTTAGTTATATTTTAGGCTATAAGAAACTTATAAAAGACTTATCCCCCTACTTAAGCCTTAATATTTAAGGCTTTACTAGTACTATTTTAAAACCTATTACTTATAAAATAGCTATTATTACTATAAAAAGCCTTAAGATAACCTTAAAATTATATAATAGTATTCTATAGAAAGGTACCTTAATAAGCCTACTCTTTATTAGCTACTTAATAATAAAGAATATTATAATAGTCTTTAATAAAGAAAAAGTAGTTATAATAAAGAACTAAGAGGTTATTCTTACTACCTAGTAAATTACTAAAGTCTATATAATTAACTATATTACTTTAAATATTAATATATTAGCCTATATAATAAATAACCTAAGATATAAGCTATAGTATAATTAACTTAGATATTTAAAAGAATAGAATATTATTAAACTTATCTTTATTTTTATTAATATAAAGCCTATTAGCTAGTATAAATATTATATTAGCTATTTTATAAAGAGATAAAAAGAAAGCCTTTATATTTATTTATTTTAAAAAGGAATATATCCTTTTAAAAGCCTTTATACTAATATTATTAATACCCTACCTATTTCTTAAAAGAAGGATTAATATTAAGTTATTATTATTAATAATTATATTAAGATATACTAGTTATTCCCTATTAAAAAGAAATCTTAGCTATCTAATATAATACTAAATTTCCTAAAAATATAGGAATATTTAGAATATAAATACTACTTTATCTAGCTAGATTAGGAGGGGGAGAATATTATAACCTAGTTTAAGAACTCTTATATTTCTTTAAGTATATACCTATAGTATTTTATTACTAATTAGTATTAATAGAATAATATTATTAAGATTAGGAATAAGATATTATAAGATAAGCTTTTTCTTATTATATATTAATTAAAAGTATTAATTAAATTCTAACTAGTTATAGTATAGGCCTATACTACTTTCTAATAGTATACCCTTATAATAAAAAATAATAAACTAATAATTCCTTATAAACTATAGTTTAAAAATAAACTTAACCTTAGTTATTTATAAATTATAAGTAGTTATAAATAGTAAAAAACTTCTTATTATATTTTAAGAATAGTTCTTAAAACTATTCTATATATTTTAATTAAATATAAAAGCTAAACTAACTATATTATCTTAAATACTAATAAACCTAATAAACTAATAATTATTAATAATATTATCTTCTAAGAATAGCCTAACTAGCTATTTAAAGATTTTAAATATAACCTTCTTTAGTAGAATAACCTTACCTTAAGCTATAAAAGTAAAACTATATACTACTCTTTAGGTTAATAAGTAATTAATAAGAAATAAGAGTATATAGAAATTACTCTAATTACCTATAACTTACTTACTAGTAGGAGCTTTATAGTAAAGTATTATAGTATATTTACTACCTTAACTATAAGGCTTAAGTAAATAATACTCTCTATATTCTTTATATTAGTAGTATTAAGAATTATTAATAAAAATAATAATATTTATAACCTAGCTAATAATAATAACTTTATTAGCTATTTATATATACTAAGTAATAATAAATTTAAATTAATATTATAGCTATGGTTTTCTAGTATCCTAGTGTCCGGGAGTAGGGGTATTATAATAGTAAGGCGTATAAACCGTATATATAGGGCCCCTATACAGACTAACCCATAAGGGCGTTATTATAGATATATAGAAATATATTATAGATATAGTAGCTATAGCTTTTATTTTAGCTAAGGTGTAGGACCCTATCTATAATATTAAAAAAGCTCGCTATAGTATCTACTACCTAGTAGCCTAATTTCTCTTTTCCTAGGATAATAAAAGGGGGTAATAGTACCCCTTTTCTCTTATAGTTATTAGGATACTTTCTATATAATATATTACTATTAACTATACTAATATTCTAGTACTTCCTACTACTACTACCCTTACTCCTATTATTCTTAATACCTTTAATCTAGATATGCCTTATATATATACCTACTATCCGCTTTACTAGTAGCTACCGCCACTATTACTACTAGCTAATATACCTTATAGGTACTATAGTAGCTATTACCACCTGCTTACTCCTAGGCAAGGCTATAACTATTTTATAGTAGGTATAGTATAGGCTATATAACTAAAGAGGTATTTTATATACTATACTAAGTCTAACTTATATTATATATATACTAAATATAATAATATAGGATTATTACTCTTAAAGATAGAGATCTATTACCTTAAGGCCTATATTATAGGTATTACTAAGGTATTTATATAGGCGCTTAAGTTAGAGTTTAATATATATATTTTATATACCTATACTATATAGATTCTTTATCTAAAGCTAAAGAGCCTTATAGTAAACTTATTTACTATCTAGAAGTTAAGTATATTTATACTAGCTACCCTTATAGTAACTATATTAAACCTAAAGCCTATTACCCCTATATAGTTTAGTCTAATTAGTAATACTTCTATAATTATAGGTTCCTTAGTAGGGACTAAGTTTAATATCTTTAATCCTAATAATATATAGCCTCTATTCTACTAGTCTATTATAAAGAGTTAGGTACTACTTAACTAGATATATACCTTTAATATATTATAGAAGCTATACTTTAAGAAGGTTTCTACTTTTATAGCCTTTAGTTAAAAGGTATCCTATTTTAATAGGTTATCTAGTAGTATTTATAAGTATAGTAAGAATAATATATATCTAGATTATATATTTATAGTTATTTTCTATATCCTTATATTTTTATTTAAGTATAAAATATATATATCTATAGAAACACTATATTTACTATAGGATACTATATAGAGTATTAAGATAGGGAAGGGTTAGATACCTTTACCTACTAAATAGCTAGTAGAAGGTTCTATAGGGGAGGAGGAGGAGACTAAGCCTTAAAAGTTATAGTTATTACCTATACTTAAAGTTTATAGGCTTTATACTACTATATTTTAAAGGGAGAAGTATCCTAGTAGTTAGCTAGAAGCTAATATTATTATCTATCTTATCTAGCTCTAACTAATCTAGCTCTAGCTAATCTATATTATCCTCCTATACCCTTTTTATATATAGTAGTACCTATAGGTCTATAAATATATAGTTACTATCTATCTACTTATAGTTAATACCTATATAGTTATAAGGATCCTTATTAGATAGATATATATAAGGCTTACCTTAAATAGTAAAGTTAGTCTTCTTTATATACTTATCTATTATAGAGAAGTTATTCTAGTACCTAAGTATTTACTTATAATACTTTTATATATCCTTCTTAAAGAGAGGGATATTATTAATAATAATATAGTCTTTATTACTATTAAGTAGTAATATATTCTAATAACTACTTATATAGTAGTAAGTACTAAGCTAATAGGCCTATATAGTCTTATAGAGCTATATCTTACTAAAAATATAAAGGGACTTAAGATATACTAAGTATAGGGATATATAGAGGTTTTCTAATAGCTAGCTCTTAATTTCCTAGGGTAGGACCTAGGCTCTACCTATTAAAATAGGTAGTATATAGACTAATATAGGTAGCTAGAATATATTATCTATATAGGCCTAGATATTCCTATAGTAGAGAATTAGATTATATAGTGCCTTACTACTAAGATATAAGAAGAAGCTAGACCTATTCTTAAAGGCTACTATATCCTTCTATATTATAGACTTAGCCTCCTACTAGAGAGCCTTAGGCTCCTATATATTACTATTAATATACTTTATATTATACTTATTAAGATATTACTAGATAGTAAGATAGCTTTTTATTTTTTAAATATTAAGGTAATATTAACTAATATTAAAGAACTTAGTATTTTTAATATTATACTTCTATAGCTACTTACTAATTATATAGAAGTATAGTATCCTATTCTTATACTCCTTTTATACTATATAAAAGTGCTTAAAGCTAAAGGATTTAATACTATTAAGGAAATCCTATATAGGTAGGAAGTATTTAGGGTATATAAGGAATACTAACTTTACTACTAACTAAAACTAATATTCTATAGACTCTATAGGTGTTAATAGTATATTATTGTTATTATTAAAGGTCCCTAAGATTACTAGGCTTAGTGCTTCTTTAAAGATATCCTTAAGCTACCTAGCTAGCAGCGGCTAATAGTCTTACGACCAGTCACAGTCTTACGACTAGTTATATAATAGCATTATATAAGGAGTTATCAACAGCTAGTCTAGCTACGCAGAGGAGATGTTATTAAACATTTATATAGGGTCTATAGTAGTTATTATAAAAGAAAGAGAAGGGATAAAGGATATAATAGGACACTCTAATATTAGTATCCTAGCCATCTTATATATCAACCGTTGCCGCTAGTATGACCCCATCCGAAATCAGGCTACTAGGCAGCAGACACTATAGTAAGCTTTTTTAATATTACTAGATATTTAATTAACCTTATATCTTATCTTTACTATTAGTATTAATAAGATATTATTTAACCTTTTTAAAATACCTTTATCTTTAACTCTAAGTAGTATTATTAAGTAAAAAGAAAGACTTATAATATAGATTAAAATTCTAATTAGATTAGTCTTAATATTCTAAAACTATTAATATATACTTTACTTTAATCTTAATAATATAATAAACCTTATTATATTTAATAACCTTATTTATAATAAAGAATCTATAATATATAAGTAAACATTCTTTATTTTAACTTATAAAAGTAAAAAGGCTTAATAGTAAATAAATATAACTTTTTAGTAAAGAATTATATTATAATTATAGTTAATAGGCTTAAAAATAAGACTATTCTTCTAAGTAAGTAAGTATATAAACTTAAAAAAGGTATTAATAATAAGGTTATTTACTAGAAATCCTAGTATATAGTAAAAGGTTTTAATTAATATAAAAGACTTAATTACTATAAAATATTTATAAGTATATTAAAAATTTTAATATTATACTTATTACTAGTAATTATAGCTACTCTAGACTTTAAGGTTAAGTAAATAAATATTAAGATTACCTTCTTTTATAGTTCTATAAATACTAAAGTCTATATTAAAATACCTAAAAGATATTAAGAAGAATACCTTAGGAAAGTATAGAAGCTATTAAAGTCCTTATATAAACTAAAGTAAGCTTTATAGATTTAGTATATAACTTTTTATAAAATACTTTAAAGTCTTAACTTTAAGCCTATATAGCTTAATTATTCTCTATTTATTTATAAAAATAGCCTAATTTTTATAATTTATATTAATAATCTTCTTATTATTAGTAAGAATAAGGTTACTATTATAAAGATTAAGAAAGCCTTATTAAATATTTATAAGATAATAGATATAAGCTTTATTAGCTATTATCTTAATATTAATATTTATTAAGACTAATATATAAGAACCTTTATATTCTTTTAAAGTAAATATACTAAAGCCTTTTTAAAAAAAGCTAGCCTTCTTAATTATAAACCTTATAACCTACTAATAAGTCCTACTACTAAAAGTATTAAATAATAACTAACTATTAAGAATAGCTAGTATATTAAGACTTATAAAGGCCTAATTTATCTTTCTAACTACTCTAAGCCTAATATCTACTTTACTATTAGCTATTACTATAGATTTATAGTTACTTTACTAGTAAAATATATTACTAGCTTAAAATAACTTCTATAATATATTAAAAGTACTATTAACTATAAACTTATTTTTATAAAACCTAATAAAAAACCTTAAGTCTACTATAATACTAACTATATTAGCTATTAATAAATATATAAATCTATTAATAGCTTTATTATTACCTTAAAGAGTAGTATTATATCCTAGTATTTAAAGCTATAGAATATTATTATATACTTAACTACTAAAGTAAAGTATATTTTTTAATATAATATAGCTTAAGAAGCTATCTAGATTTAGTAGCTTTACTATATTATTATAAAAACCCTTAAAGAAAAGCCTACTTATACTAAAACTACTATTTAGGCTAATAACTCTAATACTATTACCTAAGCTTTTAGTATTTAAGAATACCCTTATATAAAGTATATAAATATTTAATACTACTAATTATATAATAAAAATATACTATACTAGTTAAGCTTTAGTTAAATTCTAAATACTAAGAATATTACTAATATTATAACTAAGCTATTATTAAAGCTAGCCTTTTATAAGTATAGGTACTACTTAAGACTATATTAAGTACCTTTTAAGCTATAATTTTCTAGAGGTCTATTCTAAAAGTATTATACTTTTAAGGCCTTTAGTCTTTAGGGTATTACCTATTAGAGCTATTCTATAAGTATTATAGTTAATTAGTTCTATACCTCTAAGGTATTACCCTTTATAGGTATTATAATAGGCTCTTTATTAGTACTATTAGTACTAGCCTTTAAGGTATTACTAATAATAGGCAGCTCTAAAGCTAGAAGAATAATCTCCTATTACTTAGTATATCTAGCACTTACCTATACTATATAACTAGATAGAAGTTATATAATATAATAACTTTATTTCTTACCCTATATATACCCTATTAGTTATAATAGGTTATAAGCCTAGTAGTGCTTATATTATAAAAGCTATTAATAAAATAAAGGAAAGTATTAATTTCTTACTAAATTTATTTACTATCTATATAAGCTAATATTTACTATAAAACTTAAGAAATTTATAACTCCTTATATATAGAAAGAGGAAAAACCCTAAACTCTAGCTAATCTAGAGTATATTTAA
>NW_006271970.1:1331478-1354821 GCF_000225605.1 Cordyceps militaris CM01
TAAGTCTATTTACTATAAAAATTCTATATAAAGAAAAAGAAATTCTATTACTATACCTTACCTAGTAATTTATATATAAACTCTATATACTTATTTTATATATATTATAATATAAATTTACTTAATATAATTATAGCCCCTAAATAGATATACCTATTAGATTACTTACTATAATTTATAGTTTTAAATATATTTACTAAATTACTTATTATAATTTATAATCCTAACTATTATAAAAAGTATATAGTAACTACTTACTTAGTAAAAAGAATTCTTTATTACTTATTTAAATACTTCTTACCTTTAAATAAATATAAAATACTTAGTTTAAAAAGAGAGACTATATACTTAGCCTATTATCTTTCTTATTATCTTAAAGTTCTACTCCCTTAGTAAGTAATACTATTAGTAACTTAACTCCTATATATAAGCTAAGATCTTCTTATAGCCTTATTACCTATTTTATTATCTAGTATTATATCCTTAATACTAAAAGAGGTATTAAATATCTTAAAGCTTAAATCTAAAAGTAGCTAGGTTAAATAAAAGCTAAAGATAATTAATATATTAAGACTTAATAATCTTAGTAAATTACTACTAAAAGGCTAAGGAAATAGCTTTATCCTAACTAAGGCTTATAGTAATAAGACTATAAAGGATCTTATCTAGGAATAGATATAGGACTAAGTCTATACTATTACTCTTATTAATATAAGCCTTAAAGAATATACCTATAGCCTTACTAAAAATAAAGTTATAGTATTAAATATAATTATAGCCTTTAAGAAGTACTTTAAACTAAAAGGTATTACTATCTTCTAAACTATAGCTAACTAGTACTAAGCCTCTAGGGTATTACCCTCTAAAGGCATTATAGTAAGCCTTCTATAGTTATAAGTTATAAGGCTCTATAGGTCTTATAGCTATTAAGGCTTCCCTATAGCCTACTACTATTTTATTACTTCTAGGACTATTATAGGCTAACTAGTACTATACCTCTAGGGTATTACCTTCTAAAGGTATTATAGTAAACCTCCTATAGCTATAAGTTATAAGGCTTTATAGGTTTTATAGCTACTAAGGCTCCCCTATAGCTATAATCTTATAAAAGCCTAAGCCTTTATAAATCTACTACTATTCTATTACTCTTAGGACTATTATAGTTAATTAGTATACTTAGTACTAGTATAGTACTAGTATAGTATACTTAGTACTAGTATAGTACTAGTATAGTACTAGTATAGTATACTTAATACTAGTATAATACTACTATAGTATACTTAGTACTAGTATAGTATTTAGTATACCTTAGCTAGTAGTCCCTTATATATTCTATAGCCTTTAGAATAAGGTACCCTTACTAAATATAGTTTATAGTATAACTTTTATTTTCTATAAAATTTATTTATATAGGTTTTTAAGTTAAATTACCTTATAAGTAAAAAATAGAAAATATAATAGTTATAAAGCCTCCTATATAGTAGTAAGGCCCCTTATATAGTAGTAAGCTACTCTATACCTAATATAATTATAAGCTACCCTATACTTAGTATAACTATAAGCTACCCTATACCTAGAAGAAAAAGGTAACTTAGGTATACTAATAGGTACTATTATACCTATTAGTAAGTAGGAGAATTAGGCTATTATTATAGTATATTATAGTAGCTATAGTAGTTACTACTTTTCCTTATAGTTATTATTTTATTCTTTATAGTTATTATTTTATTCCTTATAGTTATTATTTTATTCCTTATAGTTATTTCTAGTTATTTTTCCTAGTTAATATAGATTAAGTAGGAGTAATAATAGGTAGCTTTAAAGCTAGAAGAATAATCTCCTATTACCTAGTATATCTAGTACTTACCTATACTATATAACTAGATAGAAGTTATATAATATAATAACTTTACCTCTTACCTTATATATGCCTTATTGGTTATAACAATTACCTATTAAAGGCTAGCTAGCTCTTTATTAATACCTTTATTAGTACTAGCCTTTAAGGTATTACCCTTTAAAGGCTAGCTAGCTCTTTATTAATACCTTTATTAGTATTAGCCTCTAGGGTATTACCCTCTAAAGGTATTATAGTAAGCTTTTTATAGCTATAAGTTATAAGGCTTTATAGGTCTTATAGCTATTAAGGCTTTCTTTATAGCTTACTACTATCTTATTACTTTTAAGACTATTATTAGCTAACTAATACTAAGCCTTTAGGGTATTATTCTTTAAAGATATTATAATAAGTCTTTTATAATTATAAGTTATAAGACTTTATAGGTCTTATAGTTACTAAGGCTTCCTTATAGCTTACTACTATTTTATTACTTTTAAGACTATTATAAGCTAACTAGTATTATACCTTTAAAGTATAACCCTTTAAAGGTATTATAGTAAGCCTTTTATAGCTATAAATTATAAGGCTTTATAAGTCTTATAGCTATTAAGGCTTTTTTATAGCTATAATCTTATAAAAGCTTAAGCCTTTATAAGTTTATTACTATTCTATTACTTTTAGGACTATTATAGTTAATTAGTATACTTAGTACTAGTATAGTACTAGTATAATATACTTAGTATTAGTATAGTGCTTAGTATACCTTAGCTAGTAGTTCCTTATATATTCTATAGCCTTTAGAATAAGGTACCCTTATTAAATATAGTTTATAATATAACTTTTATTTTCTATAAAATTTATTTATATAGGTTTTTAAGTTAAATTACCTTATAAATAAAAAATAGAAAATATAGTAGTTATAAAGCCCCTTATATAGTAGTAAGGCCCTTTATATAGTAGTAAGCTACCCTATACTTAATATAACTATAAGCTACCTTATACTTAGTATAATTATAAGCTACCTTATACCTAGAAAAAAAAGGTAACTTAAGTATACTAATAGGTATTATTATACCTATTAGTAAGTAGGAGAATTAGGCTACTATTATAGTATATTATAATAGCTATAGTAGTTACTACTTTTCTTTATAGTTATTATTTTATTCTTTATAGTTATTATTTTATTTCTTATAGTTATTTCTAGTTATTTTTCCTAGTTAATATAGATTAAGTAGGAATAATAATAAGTAGCTTTAAAGCTAGAAGAATAATCTTTTATTACTTAGTATATTTAGTACTTACCTATACTATATAACTAGATAGAAGTTATATAATATAATAACTTTACTTCTTACCCTATATATACCCTATTAGTTCTAATAGTAAGTAGGGTATTAATAATATTAATATAGAGACTTTTAAGAGGATATATTCTCTTCTTAAATAGATAAATATAGGGGCTTTCTTTTTATCTCTTTATAAGATAGCTAATATAATATTTATACTAACTAATAAGCTTTATACTAATAAAAATAAAAATAAGTTTAATAATATTCTATTCCCCTAAATATCTAAGTTAATTATACTATAGCTTATACTTTAGGTTATTTATTATATAGGCTAATATACTAATACTTAAAGTAATATAGTTAACTATATAGACTTTAGTAGTTTACTAAGTAGTAAAAATAACCTCTTAATTTTTTATTATAACTACTCTTTCTTTATTAAAAACTATTATAATATTCTTTATTACTAGGTAGCTAATAAAGAGTAGGCTTATTAAGGTACTTTTTTATAGAATATTATTATATAATTCTAAGGTAGTCTTAAGGCTTTTTATAGTAATAATAGCTATTCTATAAGTAGTAGGTTTTAAGATAATACTAATAAGACCTTAAATACTAAGGCCTAAGTAAGGAAATAGATTCTTTATAAGTTCTTTATAGCTTAAAATATAGCTAAATATATTAAAGTTAAGTAATATTAGTTTTTAATATAATATTATAAAAATATTAAAATCTTATCTAGATTTAATACCTATAAGAGTACTATTTATTTTAAATTAACTAAAGTATTATAAGCTTTAAGAAATAGTAAAAATAAGTTAGGCTAGTTTAAAGTCTATAAAGGGACTTATATACTATTTAAAGCTAACCTTTTTATATTTATATTTATTATTATATTTCTTAGTTAGGTATTAATACTTTTTATTTTATTAAAATAAAAAGGGTAGGTTTATTAGATAGAGTTTAGGGTATAACTTCTAATATTACTTATTAAAATAACCTAAAAGCTTATAAAAGGAATAAAAATACTTAGTAATATTAGGTTTTATTATATTATAAAAGGAATACTCTTTAATAGCTATTATAGTAATTAAAATAACTTATTATTTAGACTTTTTATTATTTTATTATTTAAACTTAATAAGGTTAGCTATAACTATAACTACTTATATAAGTATAATTATAAGAGTTATAATAGTATTATTAGTTTATTTTAAAATAAGATAAGAAGCTATTTTAATAGTATAAGAGTTAAACTTTTTATTAAGACTATTAATAAAAAAGTATACTATTAAAGCCTTAAAGACTTTAAAGTCTTTATTAAGAGATTATTACTTAGCCTAAGTATTAATAAATATTATAGTAAGTTTCTTAATAAATCTATATTAAGTAAAGGTTAGTATTAAAAAATAATTAGCTATAGTTTAGAAAATAATAATACCTTTTAGTTTAAAATACTTCTTTAAGGTTATAATTATATTTAATACTATAACCTTATCTTTAATAAGGCTATAAATATATTCTTTAAGGCTTATATTAATAAAAGTAATAATATAGACTTAGTTCTATATTTATTCTTAAATAAGATCCTTTATAATCTTACTACTATAAGCCTTAGTTAAGATAGAGTTATTTCTTTAGCCTTTTAGTAATAATTTATTAAGATTACTAAGTCTTAGTATATTAATTATTTTTAACTTCTATTTAACCTAGCTACTTTTAAATTTAAGCTTTAAGATATTTAATACCTTCTTTAGTATTAAGAATATAGTATTAAATAATAAAGTAGGTAATAAGGCTTAGCTTATATATAGGAATTAAGTTACTAATAATACTATCTACTAAAGAAGTAGAACTTTAAGATAATAAGAAGGATAATAGGCTAAGTATATAATCTTTCTTTTTAAACTAAGTGCTTTATATTTATTTAAAGGTAAAAAATATTTAAATAAGTAATAAGAAATTCTTTATACTAAGTAAGTAGTTACTATATACCTTTTATAGTAGTTAAGACTATAGATTATAGTAAGTAATCTAATAAGTATATCTATTTAGGGGTTATAACTATACTAGGTAAATTTATATTATAATATATATAAAATAAGTATATAAAGTCTATATATAAATTACTAGGTAAGGTATAGTAGTAGAATTTCTTTTTCTTTATATAGAATTTTTATAGTAAATAGACTTATTAAATATACTTTAAATTAGCTAAAGTTTAAAGTCTTTCTTCTTTCTATATATAAGGAGTTATAAATTTCTTAAGTTTTATAGTAAATATTAGCTTATATAGATAGTAAATAATTTAATAAGAAATTAATACTTTCCTTTATTTTATTAATAGCTTTTATAATATAAGTACTACTAGGCTTATAACCTATTAAGACTAATAGGGTATATATAGGGTAAGAAGTAAAGTTATTATATTATATAACTTCTATCTAGTTATATAGTATAGGTAAGTATTAGATATACTAGGTAATAGGAGATTATTCTTCTAGCTTTAAAGCTACCTATTATTAATAAGTACTCTAGCTAATTAAATAAATACTACTTAAGTTATTCTAAATATAGGGGTAGCTATAAGTCTAATTAGTATTAAGTTAGTTTTATAACTTAATATTTAAAAATTAAAGGTAAAACTACTAAGAATTAAGATAATAAGAAGGGCCTAACTCTAAGTAGGTAATCTTTATAAAGTACTAATTACTCTAATAGATTCTAGAAATAATATAAAAACTATTATAATCTAATATTCCTTATTTTAAGATTTAGATTAAAAAGACTACTAGCTCCTAATTAAGATACTAGGTTTAAAGAATTATAATATCTTTATTAATCTAGGCTAATAGCTATAGTTCTTTAAAACCTAAAGTATATAGATTATATTAAATAAGCCTTAGTAGTTTAAGAAATAACTATAGACTATAGTAATGGTTTTTATAGTAATTAACTTATTAGAATTACTACTATTTTTAAAAGATAAAAAGAAATTAAAGCTAATACTTTATATAATCCCTTTTAAACTATAGAATTATCTTAATATATTTAATAACTTTAAAGCTAGAATTATCTCTAAGTTTAAGGATTCTAACTATACTATTAATATAGTAAAGGGATAAATACTACTTTATAATCCTATTTACCCTTTCTTTTTAAAGGAACTTAAGACTTTATAAGAGTTTATTAATAAAGCTTTAAAGAAAGGGTAGATCTATTCTTTAGTAAGCCTTACTAGATCTCTTATACTATTTATTCTTAAAAAAGATAAAAGCTTTTAACTCTATATTAATTATTAAGGTTTAAATAAGGTTATTTAAAAGAACTAATACCTATTACCTTTAATTACTAAGATTCTAGATTAAATCTTTAAAGCTAAGTACTTCTTAAAAATTAATATAAAAAATATATATTACTAAATCTATATTAAAGAAAGTAATAAATAGAAAATAGTATTTAATAGTTATTATAAATATTATAAGTTCTTAATAATATTATTTAGTTTAACTAATATACTAATAATATTTTAAAGCTATATTTACTAAATAGTAAGTAAACTACTAGACTATATTTATATTATTTACCTTAATAATATCCTAATTTTCTTATAAATTAAAAAAGAATATACTAAATATTTAAAATTAGTTTTAAGAAAACTATATATTATAGAACTATATATTAAGCTTTTAAAATATAAGTTTTATTAATTAGAAGTTAAGTTCTTAGGATTCTTACTCTTAAAATAAAGAATTTAAATAGATTTTATAAAAATAAAGATAATATAAGAATAGCTTAAAATAAAGATATTTTAAAAAATCTAAGTATTTTTAGGATTTTATAATTTCTATTAATAATTTATTAACTAATACTTAACTATAATTCTCTTACTTATAAATTATTTAAAGGGTATAATAAATAGGAAAAAACCTAAAAAGGTAAATATAGGTAAAGCTAGCTAGAAGGTATTCTAATAGCTTAAAAAAGTATTTTAAAATATACTATTATTAAAAAACTATAAAGTTAAAAACTAGTTTAACTTAAAACTAATATATCTAAAGATATAGTATTAAGAATAGTATTTTAAATAAATAAAAAAAGGAAATACTATTTTTTTACTTTCTAGTCTTAGAAACTAATAAATATAGAATAAAATTATATTATTAAAGACTAAAAAATATTAGTAATTATAAAGAGTTTTAAGTATTAATAATAATACCTTAATAAGACTAATATACTAGTAAAAGTCTTAATAAACTATTTAAATCTCTAAATATTTATAAATACTTTATAATTTAATAATACCTCTATAGTGTAGTGGTTCTACACTAGGGAGTTCTGTATAGGTTAGCATATAGATCGCTGGTTCGAATCTAGCTAGAGGCACCTTAAACGATTTTTCTAAAAGTTAGGCAGCATATTCCGCTATATAACTAACTCATAAGGGAACACAGGCAAGGTAACCATAGAGTCAGCTAGGGTAAAAGCTAGAAGTAATATATACTAACCACTATACTACCTAGCCCTTAATATATAGAAGAAGGCTAAAAAACTATATAAATACTATAATATATACCTATTAATAGGTATTATAGTAGGGGACTATTCTACTACTTAGATATATATATAGATAGTAAGTAATTTAATATACCTAGATAGTTAATAAATAATAGAAGATATAAAGGGATATAAATTAAGGTAGTAGCCTAAGAACCTACTAATTAAGAATATTAAATACTATTAAATACTACTAGGAATTATTATATAATAGTAGATTAATATGTAGGAGAGGCTGGTTTTTACCTAGGCAGCCTAGGAACCGTACCTAGCATAGTAAGGTACTAGTATAAGTCCACTGCTACGGTTTTTCTAGCACTTATAAGTTTATTAAGGTACTAGAAGGACTATAAGGTCTAATTAAGGTAATTTAATAAATAAATAAAATATAATTTAATAATAAATAGGCTAAATAATATATATTTTTAATACTATTTAGCTTTATAGTAAAATATTATATAAAGAAAGGTAATCTAGCTAATACCTTAAGTTACTAACCTAACTATATTTTAAAAGATAGCCTAGATATAAGTCTAATAAATAATCTTAAAAAGAAAATAATATTTATTATTATAATTAGTACTTAAGCTATAAAGAGCTAGGTAAAACTAGTCTAACTTAAAAATAAAGAAGATATAAAAGACCTAGGTAGTATATTAATACTAAGTAATATACCTATAGGTTAAATATAAGATATAACCTTATAAGACTTAAACCTAACTTAATAGAAATTTAGTAGGCTAAGTATAAAAGTACTTACTATAGTTATAAATATATATTATTATAAAATAAAGGAAATAGATTTAAAGGTATCTATTCTTAAAGCCTAAAAGGTAGACTAAATATACTAATAATATTTCTAAAAGACTTAATAAGTAAAAAGCTAGTAAGTTAAGACTAATTTATTACTATACTATAAAGGTAGAATTTATATTCCTAGAAATATAGAGCTTATTAATAGGCTTTTATAATTATATTATAATAATCTATTTATAGGATATTTTAGTATAGATAGAATAAGTAATATTCTCTAATAAAACTTTTTTTAAAAGTATATAAATTATAATATAAAAGAATATATTACTATATATACTACTTATTAACTAATAATAATAAAATAATATAAGCTATATAGTATACTTATATTATTACTAATACTAAGTTAATTATAAGTAGAGTTAAGTATAGATTTTATTATTAGTTTATTATTAGTTTATTTTAAGAATAAAAAGAAAGACTTTATTCTTATTATTATTAACTATTATATAAAGTATTTACTTTTCTTTATAATCTCTTATATAATAAAGGCTATTAACTTAGTAGATTTATTCTATATATAGGTAGAATTAATATTTAATACTCTAGATAGTATTATCTTAGATTATAGTATACTATTTACTAGTAATTTCTAGGTAGAACTATACTATATAATATATATTTATTAATAATTATTTACTACTTTCTACCTTTAAATAAATAGATAGATAGAATAAATAAATTAGATATTAAAATACTATTTATATTACTTCTTAATAAAGGTATAATATAATTAACTAAGGTTATTATATATAGCTTAGTATATATATAATAATATTATAAATATTATAACTAAGAATAGCCTAGCTTTCTTACTTATAGGTTTTTATCTTAAAATATATATATAAGTTAAGGTTAACTTACCTAGGAAAAAACTACTAAAACCTAGAATCTAGGTCTAAAAACTATAAAAAGTATAAAATAAAATAACTTAATATTAAGAAATAATAATAGTATATTAAAACTAATATTATAATATAAAGTACTAACTACTAGAACTTAAGAAGGGAGATCTAGTTATACTCTTTATAAAGAACTTTTAAGTTAAAATAACCTAAAAAAAGCTAGCCTTATATTAAATTAAACTATTATATATATTAAATAAGATAGATTTATAAGCTTATTAGGTTATAATACCTAGATAATATAAATATCTATATAATATATTCTATATTAGCTTATTAAAGCCTTAGAAAAAGGGTAATATTAAATTACTATTAATACTAGACTTTAAAGATTTTAAAGATAAATAGGAAGTAAAGAATATTATAAATAGCTATAAGTAAAGAAAGACCTAATTATTCCTAGTTAAGTAGAAAGACTAGCCTACTAAATATAATAAATAGGTATAAGAAGAAAATATAGTTAATATATAAGTAAATATTAAAGAATATAAGACTTAAAATAGTCTTAAGAATATACCTAGAGGAAGAGAATATCTAAAGAAAAGGTTATATTAATAATTACTAAAAAAATAAAGAACTTTTATAAAATAGTACTAATTATATAATAAAATAGAAAAATAAAAAATAGATAAAGGTCTTAAATTATATCTTACTTATTATAAGGGAATATTATAAATATTAAGTATATTCTCCTTAAACTCCTAGGCTTACTTAAGAAAAGAAAGTAATAAAATATATAAGTAATAACTTTAAAAAGTAACCTTTATATTTAACTAGAGGTTATAACTATTATTAGTTAGGGTTAACCTTAATAAAGAGAGCTTACTATTAACTTAAACTATAACTATATTATATATATTTATTTAATTATTATACTTAATATAGAAATCCTATTAATAAAAAGGATAGTTAGTTATAAGCCTAAAAAAATTATAAAAGGAAGTATATATTTATAAAAACTTCTTTATTATTATTAAATTATATACTAAGTTATACTAATTTTTAACTATATTAAAAGTATATACTAAATTAAAACTAAACTAGGCTAAAGCCTAATATACCTTAAGGGATAAAAGATATTTATTATTATTATTTACTACTTTATACTAGTATTAGCCTAGGTCTAAGAAATAGATAAACTAGGTATAGTTTACTAGTATTCTATAAGGATTCTAAAAAGAAAAAACAATATTAGTATTAGGATAGATTTAAATACTAAACTACTAATATATAGGTTAATAACTAATATATATAATATTATAGTATATATATTAAGATATTTTAGCTATAGACTAATAATATCTTATAAAAAAATATTATTTAGAAAAATAGCTTAAAATAAGCTTATATTAGTACTTTATTAAAGAATAAAGAATATAATATATATAGAAAGTATTAGTTATATAAGTATTAAGTATAGTATTAATTATTTTATTAAGTAAATTAAGTATACCTTCTTTACTATCTATATTATTTACATATTTTTCCTTAAAAGACTAGTTATAAGTATTAATATAGTTTATATTATTATTATTATTATTAATAATAATATCCTTAATATTTATATCTAATTTATTAAGATTAATAATAAAGATAGTTAAAGTAATTAGTTAAAAGAGTTATAAATAAAGTATAAAGTTATAATTATTAAGAAAGATATAATATAACTTTATAACTATAAGGTTTATTATCTTAAATAATATAATAAAATAAGTTAAAAAAGATATAAGTATAAAAGGTTATAGAATATAGCTAGGAGTAAGAGTTTAAGGAATAATACTAGGGGTAATATAGCTAGAGCCTTAACTATAAGTTAAAACTAAACCTTAAATAGATTAAATATAATATCCTTTTTAAATACTAAAGTATAAAATATAACCTATTCTAAGAGTATATATAGGAAAAGTAGAAGAGTTAGTATTATTACTTTATCTTATAATATATATAGCCTTATTATAAAGCTAAAGTACCTCCTTATTTTATTTAAGTTAGTAAGCTATTACCTAAGCTATACTTACTCTAGGAGTTAGACTTAAGGTAGGTAGTACTAACTAAAAGCTTAAAAAATCTTCTATAAAATAAACTTATAGTATAGTCTTAAAGTTTTTAGGTTAAAAAAAAAAGGAATAGATTAGTAATATCTATTAAGATAAGAAAATAAATAAAGATTAAACTATTATAATAATATAAAGCTATATCTATATATTTTAGTATATAGTATTATTCTAAGTTATATAGTTTATAAGGTTTTTAAATTAATTAAGTAATAAGTTTAATTAAGGTAGAATTAGGAATATCTAGTTTAGTAGAGTAGCTATTATATTAACTTAACTTAGTAATAATAGGAATACTAGCTAATATATTATCTAAATTAAAGTAATTAGCCTAGCTATAGTAACTTATTATAGGCTTTATAATACTTAATAAAGGCTTACTAATAATTTAAAAGGAATAAAAGACTAGTATTATTACCTAATTATAACTATAAAAAATACTATATAGTTTAAGAATACCTTATCTTAAGTATATTTATTTTAAAGAGAAGATATAATAAGCTAATAAGACTATATAAATAAAGATAATATAGGTAATAAATATAGAAAATAATAAAAAAAGAACCTATTTTAAAAATAACTTAGGGAATATTTATATTATTCTACTAATTATTTACTAGCTAGTAGTTACTAGCTAATAACTATAATACCTATATAAATTAAATATACTATATTTATAAAATAAATCTATTACTAGAGTATAAGTATAATTTATAATAAATAAGAAAATAATATAGAGGCTAAAAAGGATAGTGCCTAGAGAAATACCTTTTAGAAGGGGAGGTAATTATAATACTCTAAGTATATAATTTAAATTAAAGCTAATTTAGTATCTATAAAGGTAAAGAGTTTAAATACTTAAAGAGCTATATATAATATACTATAAGTACTAAATATATAGTAGCTAAGGATTTATAGTAAGTATAAATTATATAGAATAACTAATCTACTATAAGGTAGGAAAGGCTAAAGTTACCTTAAAGAAGAATTAGTTATAAGATTAATAAGACTTATAGGTAAGTTAAGCCTAAATTAAGACCCTAAGTAGACCTATAGGAATAGGACTAGTTTATATAAGTTTTAAATAGTATTTAAATAGTATTTAAACTCTAATTAAAAGGATAGGTTATTCTCTTTTTAGTTATTATAAAATAAGGGGGATATTTCCTAGAAGGAAAAAGGGGATAAGCTTTAGTCTTAATAAGTAATATAACCTACCTTTTACCTTCCTATCTTTCTACCTAATCCAACCCTATTATTATACTATATATAAGTAAGGTAGCTAATATTACCTAGGTTCTCTTTCTTATTACTATATATAATTACTAACTTAACTTATTTAATATCTTTAATAATCTTTAACCTTTATTACTTTATATTAGTTAACTTTATCTTTTATACTTTATTATTTTATTATTTCTTTTTCTTACTATAAAGTACTATAAGCTTTATTATTAATTCTACTATATAATCCTTTATTTATTCCTCTATCTTTAGTACTATATTAAACTTAGCTATATAAGGCTTAACTCCTATAAGTATTCTCCTAAGGTTCTTATCCTCTAGATACTATTTTATAGTATAAGCTTTATTTATACTATAAATTACTATAATAACTACTATCTATATAAGTATTTTTAACTTTAATATATTATACTTAGTTATTAGTAGATTACTAGTATTCTTATAGCTAAGGGTATATAACTACTATATACCTAATATATACTACTTAAAGTATATTATTATAGGTAGGATATTCTAATTTAAGTATAATACCTACTATATAATAAAAGCTCTTAGTAATAGCTAGAATTTAGTATTTAGTAGGTTAGGTAGTTTTACTAGTTTACTTACTATATTATATAGGGCTTTTAGATTAATTTTATTATATTATATAGGTATAGGATTTATAATATCCTTTAGTATCTATATATAGTAAAGCTCTATAAGCTTAAGGTCTACTAGTAGGGGCTTACTTAGTATAGTTAGTATAGTTAATAAATAGGAGGCTAATATATAGAAGCCTTCTTCTTTTATTAGGTTATTAAGTAGATCCTAATACTTTATCTTCTTATATTTATAGGCCTTATATAATACTACTTTTACTAATAAGCTTATTATATTATATTTATAGATAAGAAATAAAAAAATTAAAAAATAGAAAGAAATAGTTATTTAAAATAATAATATTAATACTAAGAAATAAAGGAAGTAGGAAATAAGCTAGGGGGGGGGGGGGAGAGGTTTTATAAACACTATATTACTAGGTAGTCTAATAATAAATAATACTTATTTAATATCTAATCTTTTAATATTACTACTATATATTTACTTAGCTCTTTAGTAAATAACTACTTATTATAACTTTTATCTAGATTATAATATTATATTTAGAAAAATTATATATTATCCTTATACTTCTTATTTATTATCTAAATAATTTTATAGTCTTTTATATAAAGCTATAATAGCTTAGGTATTATAATATACTTATATAGTTCTCTAGCCTATAGAGTTATATAGCTAGCCTTTTTAATAGCTATCTATATATTTACTAATAGCCTATTAGATTCTATTAGTAGCCTATATACTAGCTCTAAGTAGTTAACTAAAATTACTAGCTAGATATATAATATAGTAAGTAGTATTAGTTAGTATATAGTATAGCTAATATACTACTAATTAAGTAATCTAGTATATCTATAAGGTTAAATTCCTTAATAACTTTATATAGTAAGTACCTTATTAATATAGATTATATACTATTAATTTAAAAGATTAGCTATAGTATAATCGATTCTTATTATACTAGTTTCTCTAAGCTAGTAATATAGACTTAGATAGCTAAGGATATTATCTAGATTACTTATTCTATTTAGCTATTTAAGTATAAATAGTATATTATAGTATATATAAGCTTTATATATATCTACTTCTATATATATTACTATAATATTACTATAAACTTTAAGTCCCTATCTAAAAGTATAATCTTAGGAATACCTTAGCCTTTATTAAATAGTATATTAAGTAGGATTTATACTACCTCTACTATATTAAATATATCCTTTAGGGGGGCTATTAGTACTAACTTACTAAATTTATAAACTATTACTAGTATTACTATATACCCTTATTCTAAAAGTAGTAGTATTAGTATAAAGTTAATTAAAATATAGTAGTATAGTATAGGTATTAGTAATAGTAACTATAGGTTCCTATATAGTATATATACCTACTTATAATACTCTTAATACTTTATATATTATTATAAGAATTCTTAAAAATACTTACTACTTTTATATATATAGTATTATTATAATACTAGTTTAAGTTTATTATATACTATATAATTACTAGTATAAATAGCTTTAAATATATCTTATTCTACTATATATAGGATATATAGCTTATTTAAGTAGTTTATAATTACCTTCTATAGAAGCCTATTCTTAATTTTAAATAAAAGCTTAGCTTTATTATTAGTAGCTAACTTATTATTATATATAATAGTATCCTATATATATACCTAGACTAGGTCCTCTTAATATCTATAATATAGCTACTCTTTAAATTCTAGGCTTATACTAATAAGGCTTATATATAGTATAGGTACTATTATAAGCTATACCTCTAGGAAGTTCTTATTTATATAGTATACTATTTAGGGGCTATTAAACTATAGTTTAATATAATTATTAGGTATATTATTTAATAGGCTAGTCTACTTTAGGTCTATATAAAGAGGCTATATAGATAGCCTACTTAATATATTTAAGATAATATAGTCTATACCTTTATAATATATAACTCTTATATTTATATTACTAGTATACTTTATAGCCTATATAATTTTCTTATTAATAACTTATTTACTTATTATATTAATAATATTAAGTTATTTATTTAGTTAAATAATAAAATAGTAGTTAATAAAGTATATTATTAATAGCTTATCTATTATATTAATTATATATTAAAGCTTTCTTAATACCTAGATATAGCTATATACTTCTATCTTTATAGCCTAGTATTTCTTTTCTTTATTTAATAATATATAAGAAAGAAATATAACTAGTTTAACTACTATATATAGTAGGTAGCTTACTACTTTTCTATCCTTAGTAATACTAGCTAGGGCTATCTCTTATATATAGTATACTATAACTTTAATACTAATCTTTACTATATTAATATTAAAGAATAGCTACCTATATATAGTAAAGTATATTAAGGTATAGTATTATATAAAAGCTATCTTTAGTTACTTAAAGCTATATAGCTTTATTTATATTAAAAAGGATAGTATATTCTAACTAGCCTAGTCTTTATAAGTTTACTATTAGGCTTAGGCCTATTATATATAATATACCTTACCTAGTAGTATAATTATAGTCTTTTATACTTTTATAGCTTACTATAGTTAGGTCTTATATTCTTATAATAGTTCTATAATTATAGTATAGTATAGTATATTATACCTTAAAGCTTTAATAAAGCCTAAAAGTATCTTTAATTCCTTTAGTATTATAAGAAATTTAAGCTTATATACTATAGCTAGCTTATTATCTATTATACTAAGGCTAAGGCTATTAACTATTTATCTAAGTATAATAACTAATATATATATAATATAGGATTTCTATAGTCTAATTAATATATTATTATATAGTAAAGCCTAAAAAACTTCTTAAATATAATATAAGTATTCTTTAAAGCTAGTAGACCCTATAAAAATATTATTATAGTATAATAAGCCTTTAGTTTATCTTAGAATCTTATTTATATACTATTATATATAGGTATTACTATTCTTATAGCTTATAATAGGTATTTAGAATATATATTAGCCTTTATATATAATAATTATAAATACCTATATTAAGTCTAGATATAGTTATTATTAATAATAAAATACTATAATATTAATAATAATAATATACTTAATATAAGCTAATTTACTTATAATAATATTTTATTATTATATAAAGTATATATTATTTAAAGCCTATTTATTTAAAGGCCTTATATTTATTACTATATAACCTTTCCTCTTATTACCTTACCTTTATTAAATAATAAAGATAGGGAATATAAATAGTACTTATATATATATATATTCTAGCTTACCTTTAGTAATAAGATTATTAACTATTATTTAGATAATCTTTTATTCTTTAAGACCTTATAAGTATACTTTATAATAATATAAGAGTATCTCTTCCTAGCCTAGCTTTAGGTATATATATATATATTCCTTTAAGGATACTATAGTAAAGCCTTTATCTTTAAAGAATATTATATAGTTTATAACTAGCCTATATAGAGTTATATTTTACTATTATAAGCTATTATAATAGATATTAATACTAATAGGATATATAATTATATTTATTTTAAAGGCTTTTAGTACTATAGTAAACTTACTATTTTCTATTTTATTAACTACTATTAGCTTTATTACTAAGTTAACTTATTATAGTTTAATAGTATATACCTAAGCTTTTAGGTATAGAGAGTATAGCTACCTAAGCCTTATATATTTATATAGCTTTATATATTTTAATAAGTTATTATATATTAATATATAGTATATATTTTACTATATTATAATAAAAAAGGTTATAATATTAGGTATTATTTAAGGTTTATATATATACTATACTTATTTAGTACCTTTAGTAGTATTATATTAGACTAATACTAATATAGTCTTTCTTAGTATTAGGATAATATATAAGTTAGCTTTAACTACTATTATACTATATTATATTTAAGCCTATATACTTATTAGTATACTTATATATTAATAGCTATATAAAATTATCTTTTATTATATAATTAATATATCTATTTATAATAACCTTAATATATCTATATTAAATAGTATATTAGCTTTTAGCTTAGGTACTATAATTATATTAATTATTTAATATACTATAGCTAGTATACTATTTTACTATATACTAAGAAGATATAGTAGAAAGTATATATACTTTATTATTATATACTAAGCTTACCTTATATTATATAGTTATATTTAATAATAGGTAGCTTTAAAGCTAGAAGAACAATCTCCTATTACCTAGTATATCTAGTACTTACCTATACTATATAACTAGATAAAAGTTATATAATATAATAACTTTACCTTTTACCCTATATATACCCTATTAGTTATAATAGGTTATAAACCTAGTAATACTTATATTATAAAAGCTACTAATAAAATAAAGGAAAGTATTAATTTCTTACTAAATTTACCTACTATCTATATAAGCTAATATTTACTATAAAACTTAAGAAATTTATAACTCCTTATATATAGGAAGAGGAAAGACCTTAAACTCTAGCTAATCTAGAGTATATCTAATAAGTCTATTTACTATAAAAATTCTATATAAAGAAAAAGAAATTCTACTACTATACCCTACCTAGTAATTTATATATAGACTCTATATACTTATTTTATATATATTATAATATAAATTTACCTAATATAGTTATAGCCCCTAAATAAATATATTTATTAAATTACTTACTATAATTTATAGTTCTAAATATACCTATTAAATTACTTACTATAATCTATAATCCTAACTATTATAAAAGGTATATAGTAACTACTTACTTAGTAAGAAGAATTCTTTATTACTTACTTAAATACTTTTTACCTTTAAATAAATATAAAGTATTTAGTTTAAAAAGAGAGACTATATACTTAGCCTATTATCTTCCTTATTATCTTAAAGTTCTACTCCCTTAATAAATAATACTATTAGTAACTTAACTCCTATATATAAGCTAAGATCTTTTTATAGCTTTATTATTTATTTTATTATTTAATATTATATTCTTAATACTAAAGGAGGTATTAAATATCTTAAAATTTAAATTTAAAAGTAACTAGGTTAAATAAAAACTAAAGATAATTAATATATTAAGACTTAATAATCTTAATAGATTACTATTAAAAGGCTAAAGAAATAACTTTATCCTAATTAAGGCTTATAATAATAAGATTATAAAGGATCTTATTTAGAAATAAATATAAGATTAAGTTTATACTATTACTCTTATTAATATAAGCCTTAAAGAATATACTTATAGCCTTATTAAAAATAAAGTTATAATATTAAATATAATTATAGCCTTTAAGAAGTATTTTAAATTAAAAGGTATTACTATTTTCTAAACTATAGCTAGCTATCTCCTAATACTAATCTTTACTTAATATAGATCTATTAAGAAACTTACTATAGTATTTATTAATATTTAGGCTAAATAGTAATCTCTTAATAAAGACTTTAAAGTCTTTAAGGCTTTAATAGTATATCGTTTTATTAATAATCTTAATAAAGAGTTTAACTTCTATACTATTAAGATAGCCTTTTATCTTATTTTAAAATAGATTAATAATATTATTATAGCTTTTATAACTATACTTATATAAGTAATTATAGTTATAACTAACCTTATTAAGCTTAAATAATAGAATAATAAAAAGTCTAAGTAATAAACTATTTTAATTATTATAATAACTACTAAAAAGTATCCCTTTTATAATATAATAAAACTTAATACTACTAAGTACTTCTATTCTTTCTATAAGCTTCTAGGTTACTTTAATAAATAATACTAAAAGCTATACTTTAAACTCTATTTAGTAAACTTACCCTCTTTATTTTAATAAAATAAAAAATACTAATACCTAACTAAAAAATATAATAATAAGTATAAATATAAAAAGATTAGCTTTAAATAGTATATAAGTCTTTTTATAGATTTTAAGTTAACTTAACTTATTTTTATTATTTTTTAAAGCCTATAATACTTTAGTTAATTTAAAGTAAATAGTATTTTTATAGGTATTAAACCTAGATAAGATTTTAGTTTTTTTATATTATTATATTAAAAACTAATATTACTTAACTTTAGTATATCTAGCTATATCTTAGGCTATAAAGAACTTATAAAGAACTTATTCCTTTACTTAGGCTTTAGTATTTAAGGTCTTATTAGTACTATTTTAAAACCTATTACTTATAAAATAGCTATTATTACTATAAAGAGCCTTAAAACTACCTTAGAATTATATAATAGTATTCTATAAGAAGGTACTTTAATAAGCCTACTCTTTATTAGCTATTTAATAATAAAGAATATTATAATAGTCTTTAATAAAGAAAGAATAATTATAATAAAAGATTAAAGAGTTATTCTTATTACCTAATAAACTACTAAAGTCTATATAGTTAACTATATTATTTTAAGTATTAATATATTAGCCTATATAATAAATAACCTAAAGTATAAGCTATAATATAATTAACTTAAATATTTAAGGAAATAGAATATTATTAAACTTATCTTTATTTTTATTAGTATAAAGCCTATTAGCTAGTATAAATATTATATTAGCTATTTTATAAAGAGATAAAAAGAAAGTCTTTATATTTATTTATTTTAAAAGGGAATATATTCTTTTAAAAGCCTTTATACTAATATTATTAGTACCTTACCTACCTTTTAAAAGAAAGATTAATATTAGGTTACTATTATTAATAATTATACTAGAATATACTAGCTATTCCCTATTAAAAAGAAATCTTAACTACCTAATATAATACTAAATTTCCTAAAGATATAAGAATATTTAGAATATAAATACTACTTTATCTAGCTAAATTAGGGGGGGGAGAATATTATAACCTAGTTTAAAAACTCTTATATTTCCTTAGGTATATACCTATAGTATTTTACTACTAATTAGTATTAATAGAATAGTATTACTAAGGTTAGAAATAGGATATTATAAAATAAGCTTTTTCTTACTATATATTAGTTAAAAGTACTAATTAAATTCTAGCTAATTATAGTATAGGCCTATATTACTTTTTAATAGTATACTTTTATAATAAGGAATAATAAACTAATAACTCCCTATAAACTATAGTTTAGAAATAAACCTAACCTTAGTTATTTATAAATTATAAGTAGTTATAAGTAGTAAAAGACCTTTTATTATATTCTAAGAATAGTTTTTAAAACTATTCTATATATCCTAATTAGATATAAAGACTAAACTAATTATATTATCTTAAATACTAATAGACCTAATAGACTAGTAGTTACTAATAATATTATCTTTTAAGAATAGCCTAACTAGCTATTTAAAGATTTTAAATATAACCTTCTTGATAATAGGCGGCTCTAAAGCCAGAAGAACGATCTCCCATTACCCAGTATATCTAGCACTTACCCGTACCATATAACTAGATAGAAGTTACACAATACAACAACTTTACCTCTTACCCTATATATGCCCTATTGGTCACAACACTTCTTTAGTAAAATAACCTTACCTTAGGCTATAAAAGTAAAACTATATACTACTTTTTAGGTTAATAGGTAATTAGTAAGAAATAAGAGTATATAGAAATTACTCTAATTACTTATAACTTACCTACTAGTAAGAGCTTTATAGTAAAGCACTATAGTATACTTATTACCTTAACTATAAGGCCTAAGTAAATAATACCTTCTATATTCTTTATATTAATAATACTAAGAATTCTTAATAAAGATAATAATATTTATAACCTAGCTAATAATAATAACTTTATTAGCTATTTATATATATTAAGTAATAATAAATTTAAATTAATACTATTAGATATTTAATTAACTTTATATTCTATCTTTACTATTAGTATTAATAAGATACTATTTAACCTTTTTAAAATACCTTTATTCCTAGCTTTAAGTAGTACTATTAAGTAAGAAGAAAGACTTATAATATAAATTAAAATTCTAATTAGATTAATCCTAGTATTTTAAAACTACTAATATATACTTTACTTTAATCTTAATAATATAATAAACCTTATTATATTTAGTAACCTTATTTATAATAAAGAACTTATAATATATAAGTAGGCTATTCTTTACCCTAACTTATAAAAGTAAAAAGGCTTAATAGTAGATAAGTATAACTCTTTAGTAAAGAACTATATTATAATTATAGTTAATAGGCCTAAAAATAAGACTATCCTTCTAGGTAAGTAAGTATATAAACTTAAAAGAGGTATTAATAATAAGGTTATTTACTAGAAATCCTAATATATAGTAAAAAGCTTTAATTAATATAAAAGACTTAATTACTATAAAATATTTATAAGTATACTAAAAATTTTAATACTATACCTATTACTAGTAATTATAGCTACTTTAAACCTTAAGGTTAAGTAAATAAATATTAAGATTACCTTTTTTTATAGTCCTATAAATACTAAAGTCTATATTAAAATACCTAAAGAATATTAAGAAGAATACCCTAGGAAGGTATAGAAGCTATTAAAGTCCTTATATAGGCTAAAGTAAGCCCTATAGATCTAGTATATAACCCTTTATAAAATACTTTAAAGTCTTAACTTTAAGCCTATATAGCTTAATTATTCCCTATTTATCTATAAAGATAGCCTAATTATTATAGTTTATATTAATAATCTTCTTATTATTAGTAAGAATAAGGTTACTATTATAAAGATTAAAAAAGCCCTATTAAATACCTATAAGATAATAAATATAAGCCCTATTAACTACTATCTTAATATTAATATCTATTAAAACTAATATATAAGAACCTTTATACTTTTTTAAAGTAAATATACTAAAGCTTTTTTAAAAAAAGCTAGCCTTCTTAACTATAAACCTTATAACCTACTAATAAGTCCTACTACTAAAAGTATTAAGTAATAGCTAACTATTAAAAATAGCTAGTATACTAAAACCTATAAAGGCTTAATTTATCTTTCTAACTACTTTAGGCTTAATATCTACTTTATTATTAACTATTACTATAGATTTATAGCTACCCTACTAGTAGAATATATTATTAGCCTAAAATAGCTTTTATAATATATTAAAGGTACTACTAACTATAAACTTATTTTTATAGAACCTAATAAAGGACTTTAAGTCTATTATAATACTAACTATACTAGCTATTAATAAATATATAAATCTATTAGTAGCTTTATTATTACCTTAAGAAGTAGTATTATATCTTAGCGCTTAAAGCTATAGAATATTATAATATACTTAACTATTAAAGTAAAGTATATCTTTTAGTATAATATAGCCTAAGAAGCTATCTAGATTTAATAGCTTTACTATATTATTATAAAAACCCTTAAAGAAAAGCCTACCTATACTAAGACTACTATCTAGGCTAATAATTCTAGTACTATTACCTAAGCTTCTAGTATCTAAAAATACCCTTATATAAAGTATATAGATATCTAATACTACTAGTTATATAATAAGAATATACTATACTAGTTAAGCTTTAGTTAAATTCTAAGTACTAAGAATACTACTAATATTATAACTAAGCTACTATTAAAGCTAGCCTTTTATAAGTATAAGTACTACCTAAGACTATACTAAGCACCTCCTAAGCTGTGATTTTCTAGGGGTTTATTCTAGAAGTATTATACTCCTAAGGCCTTTAGTCTCTAGGGTATTACCTACTAAAGCTATTCTATAAGTATTATAATTAATTAGCTCTATACCTCTAGGGTATTACCCTCTATAGGCACTATAGTAAGCTCTTTATTAATACTATTAGTATTAGCCTTTAAGGTATTACTTACTAAAGGCTAGCTAGCTCTTTATTAACGCCTTTATTAGTACTAGCCTTTAAGGTATTACCCTTTAAAGGCTAGTAAGCTTTTTATTTACTACTATCTTCTTACTTTTAGGACTATTATAGGCTAATTAGTATTAAGCTTTTAAGGTATTACCCTTTAAAGGTATTATAGTAAGCCTTCTATAGTTATAAGTTATAGGGCTTTATAGGTCTTATAACTACTAAGGCT
>NW_006271970.1:1354921-1362895 GCF_000225605.1 Cordyceps militaris CM01
TCTAAAGGTATTATAGTAAGCCTCCTATAGCTATAAGTTATAAGGCTTTATAGGTCTTATAGCTACTAAGGCTTCCTTATAGTTATAATCTTATAAAAGCCTAAGCCTTTATAAATCTACTACTATTTTATTACTTTTAGGACTATTATAGTTAATTAGTATACTTAGTATTAATATAGTACTAGTATAGTATACTTAGTACTAATATAGTGTTAGTATAGTACTACTATAGTATACTTAGTACTAATATAATACTTAGTATACCTTAGCTAGTAGTCCCTTATATATCCTATAGCCTTTAAGATAAGGCACCCCTACTAAATATAGTTTATAATATAACTTTTATTTTCTATAAAATTTATTTATATAGGTTTTTAAGTTAAATCACCTTATAAGTAAAAAGTAGAAAATATAGTAGTTATAAAGCCCCCTATATAGTAGTAAGGCCCCCTATATAGTAGTAAGCTACCCTATACCTAATATAACTATAAACTACCCTATACCTAATATAACTATAAGCTACCCTATACCTAGAAGAAAAAGGTAACTTAGGTATATTAATAGGTACTATTATACCTATTAGTAAGTAGGAGAATTAGGCTATTATTATAGTATATTATAGTAGCTATAGTAGTTACTACTTTTCCTTATAGTTATTATTTTATTCTTTATAGTTATTATTTTATTCCTTATAGTTATTATTTTATTCCTTATAGTTATTTCTAGTTATTTTTCCTAGTTAATATAGATTAAGTAGGAGTAATAATAGGTAGCTTTAAAGCTAAAAGAATAATCTCCTATTACCTAGTATATCTAGTACTTACCTATACTATATAACTAGATAGAAGTTATATAATATAATAACTTTACCTCTTACCCTATATATACCCTATTAGTCTTAATAGTCTTAATATCTATTTACTTAACCTTAAGGTTTAGAGTAGTTATAATTACTAATAGTAAGTATAGTATTAAAATTTTTAATATACTTATAAATATTTTATAGTAATTAAGTCCTTTATATTAATTAAAACCTTTTACTATATACTAGGATTTCTAGTAAATAACCTTATTATTAATACCTTTTTTAAGTTTATATACCTATTTACCTAGAAAGATAGTTTTATTTTTAGGCCTATTAACTATAATTATAATATAGTTCTTTATTAAAGAATTATATTTATTTATTATTAAGCCTTTTTACTTTTATAAGTTAAGATAGAAAATAGCCTACTTATATATTATAGGTTCTTTATTATAAATAAGGTTATTAAATATAGTAAGGTTTATTATATTATTAAGATTAGAGTAAAGTATATATTAGTAGTTTTAAGATACTAAGACTAATCTAATTAGAATTTTAATCTATATTATAAGTCTTTTTTCTTACTTAATAATACTACTTAAAGCTAAAAATAAAGGTATTTTAAAAAGGTTAAATAGTATCTTATTAATACTAATAATAAAGATAGAATATAAGGTTAATTAAATATCTAATAGTATTAGTTTAAATTTATTATTACTTAGTATATATAAATAGCTAATAAAGTTATTATTATTAACTAGGTTATAAATATTATTATTTTTATTAGTAATTCTTAATATTATTAATATAAAGAATATAAAGGGTATTATTTACTTAAGCCTTATAGTTAAGATAGTAAGTATATTATAGTACTTTACTATAAAGCTTTTACTAGTAGGTAAGTTATAGGTAATTAGAGTAATTTCTATATACTTTTATTTCTTACTAATTACCTATTAACCTAAAGAGTAGTATATAGTTTTACTTTTATAGCTTAAAGTAAGGTTATTTTACTAAAAAAGGTTATATTTAAAATCTTTAAATAGCTAATTAGGCTATTTTTAAAAGATAATATTATTAATAATTACTAGTTTATTAAGTTTATTAGTATTTAAGATAATATAGTTAGTTTAGCCTTTATATCTAATTAAGATATATAGAATAGTTTTAAAAACTATTCTTAGAATATAATAAAAGGTTTTTTACTACCTATAACTACCTATAATTTATAAATAATTAAGATTAAGTTTATCTTTAAACTATAGTTTATAAGAAGTTATTAGTTTATTATTCCTTATTATAAAAGTATACTATTAAAAAATAATATAGGCATATTATAACTAGTTAGAATTTAATTAGTATTTTTAACTAATATATAGTAAAAAAAAGCTTATCTTATAATATCCTATTCTTAACCTTAGTAATACTATTCTATTAATATTAATTAGTAGTAAAATACTATAAGTATATACTTAAGGAAATATAAGAGTTTTTAAACTAGGTTATAATATTCTCCCCCTTTTAATCTAACTAAATAAAGTAGTATTTATATTCTAAATATTTTTATATTTTTAAGAAATTTAATATTATATTAAGTAGCTAAGATTTCTTTTTAATAGGGAATAGTTAATATATTCTAATATAATTATTAATAATAATAACTTAGTATTAATCCTTCTTTTAAAAGGTAGGTAGGGTATTAATAATATTAATATAAAGGCTTTTAAAAGAATATATTCTTTTTTAAAATAAATAAATATAAAGGCTTTCTTTTTATCTCCTTATAAAATAGTTAATATAATATTTATACTAATTAATAGGCTTTATACTAATAAAGATAAAGATAAGTTTAATAATATTCTATTTCCTTAAATATTTAAATTAATTATATTATAGCTTATACTTTAGGTTATTTATTATATAGGCTAATATATTAATACTTAAAGTAATATAATTAACTATATAGACTTTAATAATTTACTAGGTAGTAAGAATAACCCCTTAATTCTTTATTATAATTACTTTTTCTTTACTAAAAACTATCATAATATTCTTTATTATTAGGTAGTTAATAGAGAGTAGGCTTATTAAGGTACCTTTTTATAGAATACTATTATATAATTTTAAGGTAGTCTTAAGGCTTTTTATAATAATAATAGCTATTTTATAAATAATAGGTTTTAAAATAATACTAATAAGACTTTAAATATTAAAGCCTAAATAAGGGGATAGGTTTTTTATAAGTTCCTTATAACTTAAGATATAATTAAATATATTAAAGTTAAGTAGTATTAGTTTTTAATATAATAATATAAAAAGATTAAAATCTTATTTAAGTTTAATACTTATAAGAATACTATCTATTTTAAGTTAATTAAAGTATTATAAGTTTTAAAAAATAATAAAAATAAGTTAGGCTAGTTTAAAGTCTATAAAAAGACTTATATACTATTTAAAGCTAACCTTCTTATATTTATATTTACTATTATATTTTTTAGTTAGGTATTAGTATTTTCTATTTTATTAAAATAAAGAGAGTAGGTTTATTAAATAGAGTTTAAAGTATAGCTTTTAGTATTACTTATTAAAATAACCTAAAAGCTTATAAAAAGAATAGAAATACCTAATAATATTAGGTTTTATTATATTATAAAGAGAATACTTTTTAATAGCTATTATAATAATTAAAGTAACTTATTACTTAGACTTTTTATTATTTTATTATTTAAGTTTAATAAGGTTAACTATAATTATAATTATTTATATAAATATAGTTATAAGAATTATAATAATATTATTAGTTTATTTTAGAATAAGATAAAAGGCTATCTTAATAGTATAAAAGTTAAATTCTTTACTAATATTATTAATAAAAAGATATATTATTAAAGCCTTAAAGACTTTAAAGTCTTTATTAAGAAATTACTACTTAGCCTAAATATTAATAAGTACTATAGTAAGTTTCTTAATAAATCTATATTAAGTAAGGGTTAGTATTAAAAGATAATTAGTTATAATTTAAAAAATAATAATATTTTTTAATTTAAAATACTTCTTAAAGGCTATAATTATATCTAATACTATAACCTTATCTTTAATAAGGCTATAAGTATATTCTTTAAGGCTTATATTAATAAAAGTAATAATATAGACCTAGTCTTATATTTATTCTTAAATAAGATTCTTTATAGTTTTATTACTATAAGCCTTAGTTAAGATAGAGTTATTTTTTTAGTTTTTTAGTAGTAATTTATTAAGATTATTAAGTCTTAGTATATTAATTATCTTTAGCTTTTATTTAACCTAATTACTTTTAAATTTAAGCTTTAAAATATTTAATACTTTCTTTAATATTAAAAATATAATATTAAATAATAAAATAGGTAATAAAGCTATAAGAAAATCTTAACTTATATATAGAAGTTAAGTTATTAATAATATTATTTATTAAGGGAGTAAAACTTTAAAATAATAAGAAGAATAATAGGCTAAGTATATAGTCTTTCTTTTTAAACTAAATACCTTATATTTATTTAAAGGTAAGAAGTATTTAAGTAAATAATAAAGAATTCTTCTTACTAAGTAAGTAGTTACTATATACCTTTTATAATAGTTAAAACTATAGATTATAGTAAGTAATCTAGTAGGTATATTTAGAATTATAGATTATAATAAATAATCTAATAAGTATATTTATTTAAAAGCTATAATTATATTAAATAAATTTATATTATAATATATATAAAATAAGTATATAAAGTCTATATATAAATTACTAGGTAGGGTATAGTAATAGAATTTCTTTTTCTTTATATAGAATTTTTATAGTAAATAGACTTATTAAATATACTTTAGATTAGCTAGAGTTTAGGGTTTTTCTTCTTTTTATATATAAAGAGTTATAAATTTCTTAAGTTTTATAGTAAATATTAGTTTATATAGATAGTAAGTAAATTTAGTAAGAAATTAATACTTTTCTTTATTTTATTAATAGCTTTTATAATATAAGTACTACTAGGCTTATAACCTATTAAGATTAATAGGGTATATATAAGGTAAGAGGTAAAGTTATTATATTATATAACTTTTATCTAGTTATATAGTATAGGTAAGTACTAGATATACTAGGTAATAGGAGATTGTTCTTCTAGCTTTAGAGCTGCCTATTATTAATACTATTTAATTTAAATCTAGTATATAAGGTATATTATTCTATTTCTATTTTATAAGATCTTTTATTATATTTTATTACTTTTATAATACTATTATAAGCTATAAAACTATAGTATTTAGTATTAATAGTAGTAGTAAGCTATAGATTATTAGGTTAAAAGAGTTATATACTATTTAAAGCTATACTTACTAACCTAATTTATAAGCTTATATATCTTTTAATACTTATAAAGTATATATTTTAATATTATAGCTATTATATATATCTATTAGAGTATATTAGGCTTTTACTAGGTCTTTAATAGCTTTTATTATTAGCTTTTACTATCTTTTAATAAGACTAGTATAGATATTCTTTATAAATATATTATAAAATAGTTATTAGTCTACTATAATAAGGTAACTATTATACTATTAAGTAACTTTACTATATAAATAAGTTATTTAAATATCTTTAACTTACTACTTATTATAATTAATAATATATTACTTAAGTTAATCTATAAATATATAAATATAGATAAAGGTTAGATCTTTACTAGCCCTTATAACCTACCTAGTTCCTTATTTATCTTAATACTTAAGGTTAAGATTAAAGAAACTAATATTATTCTTTTAAAGCTTAATTAGCTTAAGCTTACTAGCTATTACTAATATTACTATAAATACTATTAATATCTCCTTATAATAATATACTAAGATTATTTCTATAATAATAGCTATTTATACTAAGGCTACTAAGAAGAGTATATTAATATCTTATATAGGTAATAAGGAGTTACTTAAAAGGGGTATACTTCCTATCTAGCTTATTTAATAATAACTTATTTATAGATTTTCTATTAAGGTTATTTACTATCTAGTATTTATTTATATATAATAAGATAAGCTAATTTCTTTAAGCTAGGTAATAAAATTTAAGAAGTTTAAAAAGGATACTAATAAAGGGATTAAATAGGAATAGGTTTATATTAAGAAGGTATTTAATAAGCTAAATATATAGGCTTAGCTTCCTTCCTCTTACCTTCTTTATATTTACTTTTTAGATAAGCTAATAAGTTAGGTTTATACTACTTATCCTCCTATTTCCTACCTTTTTTACTCTTTTTATTATACTTATTCTCCTTTTTAATATAGCTTAGGTCTTATTAAAGATAGCTTTATATAGGCTTAGTAAATAAGCTATTTTATAAAGATTATATAGTTTTTTATAAGTATATATATATTTATATAAATTCTTTAAGCTTTTAAAATAATATATATTATATTTAAGTTAAAAAGAGTCTCTTTTTACTTATTTATTTAGTCTTATATATATATAGTATAGGCTAGTTAGCTTATAATATAGGCTAAATAACTTTTATCTATTTCTATATATAATAGCTTAGTATTAATATATTACTTAATTTATTAAAATTAATATATTTTAATTAGTATTTAAGTTAATTAGCTTAGCTAGATTAGCTTTTATAATACTAGTATTAAAAAAGGGGGATATAGTTTAAATTAAATTAAAAAGGGGGGTATAGTCTAGTATATTAGCTATAGTTAATTATAAGTATAGAAGAGAAAAAAGAAAAAAAAGAAAATAAATATTACTATTAATAAGAGCTTTAAATTTAATAAATTTTAATAGTCTCTAATAATCCTACTAGTATTACTACTATTTTATTAGGTATAAGAGTTTAGTAAGATAATGATATATTCGCTAGCTACTACGTGGGTGGCCTATAGCCCTAAGAGTGCTGTGCACATGCTGTGCACGTAACACTTACCCTAGCAGCCAAGGAGTTTTTCTACGGGCTTTGGTGGCTTTGGCCGGAAGGCTCGGAATGAGCGCGGATCCATTTGCCAAGTTGGACGAGTAGCGAGTCTTAACTTATAGTTATTCATGGTGAGCAGAAAAGGCAATGCTCATGAATCTTGTGAATTCTTGAGGATATCAAACAACGCTCCCTTTGGTGTAGTTAACTGGATGTACGGGTACATAGCACTTCATTGGTGCAAAAATACAGCAGCCAGAACCCCAGCGTAGAGCTGTCAGCACGAGTACGGCAGCAGCAGATTCGGTTAGGGCACGCCACGTATTTTCAAAAGGAAGCAATCACAGACCGAAAATTTGACCAAATGTCCGGTCCCACCAGCCTTGTTTCGTAGCTCGTAATAAAATGGTGCTCGCCCTTGAGGCTTGGTCGACGTCGACGCTGATCGGATTCTGCCGTCTGCAGCGCCCTGTAAAGTGGCGCACGTTGGATCTCGGCAGCTCCGCTCCACATCAGCAACCCAAAGCATCCAAAGCTTGGGATAATAAGACTTGATTTTTTTTTCTACTTCTTGCAGGGAATCTTCTTCATACTCTTGTGCCATCTTCTGGAGCCCTTTGACCGCCGGTCGCTTTGCCATTGAAGCGTCTTGGACTGATTGCTCTACTTCTGCTGGCTTTTGCAGAGACTTGTCAGTCCGTACCCATCAACAAACGAGCACACATTTGCCAAACGAGACCCCGGTCACCGGCTGCTCTTTGCAACGGCACGCCTCTGGCTCCATCAGTCAAAGCATCGGAATTGATTGGCACCCGGATCGTCATGGAAAAGGAGCATCGCTCGTCCGAGAGCCCCGACGACTCCAACGGCGGCAGTGAGACGAAACAACCTGACCGACGAACCGGCGATGCGGCAGCCACGCCCGCGTCCGCGCCGCCCCTGCCACCGACCCGGCGCCTTCCGCAGTGGCTCGACCACTTCAACCGGCGGGACCTGACGACGACGCTGCGCTGCACCGTCGCCGTCTGGGTCGCGTCGCTGCTCATCCTCATCAACCCGAGCCTGCAGCGCTTCGGCCAGACGACGTTCCTCGCCGCCGTCGTCGTCTACATCATCCCGCCCGCCGGCAACCTCATCGTGGCCGTCGTCGGCTACCTCTCGCTGCTGCTCGGCATGTGCCTGGCCTGGGCCTGGGGGCTCGCCTCCATGCGCGCCGCCCAGGCCGTCCGGTCG
>NW_006271970.1:1362995-1496615 GCF_000225605.1 Cordyceps militaris CM01
CCGCCTGCAGGCCCTGCAGCAGCAGGTCGGCGCCACGGCCCAGGCCACGGGCAACAACGACACGGCCGCCATCGCCACCATCCTCGTCCACGACGGCTTCATGCTCGACACCCGCGTCACCGTCGTCTACTTTGTCATGGGCTGCCTCTTTGTCTACTTTGTCAGTCGCCTGCGCTACAGCTTTAACCTGACCGTCCTCACCCAGCTCTTTGGCCTCATCGCCATCGACATCTTCCTCGTCATCGGCCCGACCCTCACGCGCTGGACCCCTCGCCTGCCCGAGGTTGTGGTGCTGCCTGCCGCCTGTGGCTGCGCCATTGGTATCGCCTGCGCCGTCTTCGTCTCCCCCCAGTCCACCAGCCAGGTCGCCGTCGGCCAGATTGAGGACCTGCTCACTATGCTCAACCACCCCATCCAGACCGGCCGACAGTTTGTGGCCGGCTCGCTCGACTTTGACGCCAACCTCCTCAAGAGGACCAAGCGACGCGCCATTACCCTCTACGCCCAGCTCCAGCCCAACATGGCCTTTCTCCCCCTCGACGTGTCCCGCGGCCAGTGGAGCGCCGACGATGTCAAGGCCGTCTACACAAAGTTTCAGGATGTCTTGGCCGCTACATTTGCCTTGCTCGACTTTCAAGTCGCCCGTGTCACCAGCCAGGACAAAATTGACAAGCTCCGCGATATCATCAACCCGCCCCAGACCGCCTCGTCCGACGACAAGGAAGCCAGGCCCCGCGACCCTCGTCACGCCAAGATACTCCAAAACCCCGAACTAATCAACGCCCTCATCGCCCCCGGAACTGTGGTCGGCTCCGACGACATGCGTGCCGCCTTGCACACGAGCTCCGAGGCTGTCTTGGATGCTACCGCAGATGCCATCAGTCATCTCGTGGAAGCGTTGAGCCTCGTCAACATGAATCGTTGGTTCATGTCCAAATCTGCTCGTACCAGACTCCCTCAAGCGGCCATTGCGGTCAGACAAATCGGCACTAGACTCACCCAGGCCCGCGAGGCTTGCATTGCTGATACGACCAAGGCCGCCATCGACATACACGGCAACTTGTTTGACGAAGACGGTCTTTTCAAGACGGAAATGAAGGACGAAGCAAACAAAGTCGCTGGCCTCGTCATTGCCTTTGTTATCGAAGAACACATCATCGCCACGGCAGCCGCCTACGAAAAACTGACGGCAGAAGTAGCTCAGCTACTCGAGACACGAACCACGAATCAATTCTGGGGTCCCTTGAGGCGACGTCTCGCACGCAGCACCGACCAGGGCACCGACGCCCCCGCCTTGTCTGGCCAGGCCGTCATTGACCCAGACAGAATCCAGACGCAGGCCAGGGAAACAGAGAGACGAATCAAAGTCGTGTCCAAGGGACACGGTATTCCCAAGAAGCGCGGAAACCCGATAGCCAGGACCATTGCGGCAATCTCGAGCTGGCTGACTGCACCCGGCAGTCTCTATGCCCTGCGCGTTGTTGCCGTAACCATTGCTACCGGTATTCCAGCTGTCATTCCCCACACGGCCGGCTTCTACTACCGAGAAAAGGGAATATGGACTCTCGTCACGGCGCAAACCTGCATCCTCATGTACATGTCAGACTTTACGTTTTCCATCATGACTCGCGCTGTCGGAACTGTTTTTGGTGGGCTTTTGGGCCTCGTTATCTGGTATATCTCTGCAGGTACTGGCATAGGTAACCCGTATGGCCTAGCTGCGGCCTTGCCGTTTGGTATCATCCTCTTCATCTGGGCTAGGCTTTGGCTCCCGCAGGCGTATCTGCAAGGTACAGGTCTGGGCGCGTCCACCTTTGCCATGATCATCGGGTACAGCTGGGATATGCACCACCTAAGTACTTATGGCTTGCCTGGCCTTGGTTATCAGACGTTTTGGAGACGGCTGGTGACCGTTCTCATTGGCTTTGCGGCTGCGTTGATCGTGCAGATGCTGCCCAAGCCTCCTTCGGGGACGCACCACGTCGCAAAGACGCTCGCCAACAGCCTGCACACAATTAGCGACCACTATGCGTTGCTCATCTCTCACTGGGGCAGCGGATCAGCCATCGGTGGTGATTACAGCGGCGTGAGAAATGTGATTACCTCGACGGGCCTTGCTGTCGGACAGTCGCTCTCTGCGCTCAATGACCCGATTGCCATGCTCAAGTTTGAGACGACCATGTCGCCATTTGACAAGACGAGCCTCCGCCGAGCGCAGGAGCTCCTGATCCTGATGAATCAGTCCCTTACCAAGGTGATGCTGGCCGGCACCACGCTTCCCATCGAGTACCAGAAGCGCCTGATCAAGACGTCTGGCATTGCCGACGATGCGTGCATCAGCAACATCATGTCGGTTCTTGTGCTTGCCAAGCAGTCGCTGCGCAGCGGCGGGCCGCTCCCAGAACGTCTGCCCACGCCGCTCCTTGCGACATGCTACGGCGACTACTGCGCCAAGCACGGTTTCGTGGAGCTGCGCCGCGAGTACATGGAGAGCGAGGATTTCCGCGCCTACTGCGTTGCGTTGTCCGCTTACCTTACGTTCCTTCATGCTGCGGACGAACTCGTTAGCATGCTCAAGGAGACGGTGGGAGAAAGTCACATTGTGCATGACTGGAGCGAACTCTCTGAGACTGTTTGAAACCACCAAGGTCGAAATCTCAAATATGAGCACCCACCTCGTTTGATGTACAAATATCTACATGTTCTAATTTTCTTTTTTATATTTTGCACACACACATAGCAATGCATGCAGTTTTCTCTGCTCCTGTTCTAAAAACGTTGCGGAGTTATTAGTTACTAACTTACGCATGCCAAGTCTCGACAAAGGATGTGCCAGAGACAGCCTTCGGATATCAGCAAGCCACGATCCGTTTTGCTTGGCGTCGGCAGTTGTCTCGCGATGCCGCATATGAATCAATAAAAGACTCGAGGCAATAGATTGCGACGCAAGCCCTCATCCCGTCGGAAAGTGGCCAATCAGGCCGCTCTATGCGCCAGAAGCGTCAGAGACCCCCTGACCCTCGAGCTGAAGCCCCCATCCCCGCTCGTGTCCAACATTTGTGACGAAGCGAGAAGGAAACTGAAGCCACAAAAGGCAAAAAGGCAAAAGGGCGAAAAGGAGCTAATCTGGAGGGCTAGAACTAAAACCCCCAAAAACAGCCGAGCATGGATACTTGACGCCACAACCTGCGAGGCGGTGTCATGCGCGATCCAGCCCTGCCCGAGCTGAAAGGTCCAGACCCGGCTGCGCCCACATCCCACTGCCCGCCAGACGGGGGGGGGATGAAACCAAAAGACCAAAAGCACCAGAGGCACGGCAAGGCCCGTACCATGTGGTGTTTAGCCTCGCGCCTCTTGTGGCTGAAAGAGGCGCCCGCAGATGGCGGAATTATTGGGTTTTATTTATCTTTATTTTCCAGTTCTGAACTGATAACTACTGGGAGAATAGTCGGGGGGAGCTGGGTGGGCTGAAACCGCCTTGTTAGGTAGGCGTAGCTGAGCCCCATGCGCAAAGAGACAAAGAGATAGAAGCGTCTGCCCTGATTCACCGACGAGATTTTTGATTCTGTCGGCTTGATTTCTTCCAAAACGAGGAAGAATTCGCGACCTTATTACTGACTGTATTCAACTCTCAACTTGGCTCCGTCTTGACAACCACAGCTAGCAAATCCATAAACACACAGGAAGAAAGAGAGAGAAGAAGAAAACACAAAAACGAACAGAAAATGGCCGACGCCATTCACATTGTTAACGGCTTCAGCCTCACCAATCGCTGGCTACTCTACACGTCCTTTATGCTCGCGCCGGCGCAGTTCATCGGCGGCGTCGCCAACAACTGCCCCTCCAACATTGGCTTCCTCGCGTACAACTGGTACACGCAGATCCAGTGGTACCAGGCGTGCCAGGCGCGCGAGCTGCACGCGTTGTCGCTGCTGCCGGTGCACTTCAACTTCATCTACGCCTTTAGCTACCTCGGCGGCATCACCTCGGGCAACATCTTCATGGGCGTCCTGCTCGGCCTCGGCACCGCCGGCGTCATGGTCCTCAACACCGTCTCCGCCTGGGTGTCGTGGGCGACGAGCCAGCCCGAGGGCTTCGGCGTCTACCAGTTCTTCTTCTTTGGCTGGCGCACGCTGAGCCCCGGCTGGCACAAGTTCATCATGGTGTGGATGATTGGCGACTCCCTCATGGCCTTTACGTGCATCGTTGTCGCCATCGGCGTCGCCATCTACGTCGCGCTCAAAGACGAGGATGACCTGCTCGATATCCTCGATGACCAGAGATACATGTCGACCGCGTCGCAGTTCCAGGCGCTGCGCTATCCGGCCATCATCCTCGGCGCCGCCCTGATGCTCGTGTTTGGGTGGCCCGTCATCATGTGGACGGAGCTGATTGTCGCGCGCAACCACATCCACTCCGACACGGACTGGGTCGCCGTCTGGCTGTTTGTCGCACAGGTCGGGACCATGGTGGTGCCGAGCTGCGGCAAGAAGCTGAGCTGCTTCGGGAAGTAAGGCGAGCATAAGGACACGGATAAAGCACAAGCATAATGGGACGAGAGGGGGGCTGTTATTCACCATGGCGACGCGAGTAGTAATGTAGATCTCACGGTGCAGTTTGATATGTTGAAGATGACGCTCATTGAATTTTATATATCCTGGCCTGCAATCTAGTCATTTTCACATCCAATTCTTCCGCCAAAAAACCCGCAATATAAATGACCTCTTTCCCACCGTCGCTAAGGTACCAGCCTCTCGTATATCGGGAGTCCTTGCCTCGACAAGGCATCATGTTTCCAGCCCCATGACTCGAAGCCTTTGTCTCATCGCAATCTCCTGGTGCGTCTGTTGCAGAGAGATTGGCTGAATGACCCGACTGACAAGCTGCAGCATTGAAATAGCGGCCGCATGGGACGTGACAAGTTTCCCATCCAGACGCTCTTGCCGAAAAGTAACACCAGCACTGCGGCCATGCACCGCAGTGTCTCTCCACGCCTGCCGGACTCGATCCGAAAGGTAGGTTGCCCGGGTGCCGCGGCAGACGACCGAGGCCGGGCCGCCGTCGTGCGCCGACGGCTGGTAGCGAAACACCACGGCCCGGCCCTCCTGCCCGTGCCACAGCTCCATGACCCTCAGATTGGGCATGCGGCGCGCGGCGGCGGCCGCGTTCCACAGCAGCCGCTGGATCCTCGGCGAGCCGCCCTGGGGCATATCATCGGTCAGCAGCCGAGACGTCATGGCGAACGAGGTCAGGTTCGGCCAGACACACCCGCTCTCCAGGCTGCTGCGCAGGAAACCCGCGGCCTCGACCAGAAACGAGGCGGAAAACTCTTCGACGCCGAGACTGGCTCGCACAAGTCGTCGGGGTGTCGTGGGCAGGGACCGGAGAGCACGTTGCCGCATCGCGTCCGCGTAGGTTTCGTTGAAGTTCTCAAAGATGACTAGGCTGCGAAGAGCTGGCAGCGATTCGAACAAGAGGTTGCTGTCTGTTGCACGTTAGCAACAAAATTAATCTCTGTCTCGTGAAAGATTTCGCATCACGAGACGCGCCGATGCAAGAAAGCTTGCTTACCTTCATCCGCCCGATATTGGCGGGTTGGGAACCATTCCCTCCAGGGCTCGTAGATGAGTTCCTGGACGTTTGGACAGCACGACAGTATCCTCCCTATAATGCCTGGGCTCCAACGACGTCGATTCTGCTGTCGTATCATGATGGTTGTGATAAGGGGCACTTTTGGCATGTCGTCCCAGAATTCTCTAATATTGGCGGGCAACGGTACTGGGAAAACTTCGCGGAAGCAGCTGTGCAGCTGGTGCCACTCAACAATACGCATCTCGCATCCGGTTTGTCTGACCCATGGAGAATTGTCTCTGAGAATCGCCTCGTGTCGATCGATCCAGGCGGCATCGCCAGCCCTCCAGTAGGGCTCGGATGTGAGGTAGCTGAAGGCGTGCTCCCTGTCACTCGTACAGTGGGCGCTGATGTCGAGCACCAGTCCTTTTCCCTGTCTACGATCGAGCGACCAGGTTTGTAAGTGGCTAAAGAGCCAGCGGATGGTATTTGTAATGATGGCACATTCTTGTCGCGCGGCTGCGAGCGTGGCTGTAAGAAGAAGCACCACCGCTTCGTCGTCGTTCTCAAGGCAGTCACCGCAAATGTACGGCTGCAACTCCAAGGAGAGCCACAGGTTTTGCACGTGGTGTTGATTTCGAGCAGTCATCTTGCCAAACTCGGCGATGCGTGCTGGTGTCACTGTAATGCTCTGAAAGGTGTGAGGCTCAATCAACATTTGGAACTCCCGCGAGACGGTAGCGAGAGCGCCACAAGGCCAATCGTCCTTGGCAACAAGATCAATGATAGTGGTCTTGATTTTCTTGGGAAGGTTGTCCCATGGGAAGTACCGGGATCCAATGGCGGGCTTCTTGGTAGAAGACATGGCTGGGACTGGTGCTGGCGGTTGACAGTGGTTGACAGTAGTTGAAAAGTATAGAGTAACGAAAAGACTTCAATACTCTTTACAAATCGAGAGGTAAGAAGGAGAGAGTGGTAGAAGAGATATAATGAAAAAGTCTTGAACTTCTAGCTCTCTAGAGAACAAAAGGTTGGCATGGAAGATCACTTGTAAGTTTGCCAAAATATAAGTTTCGCGCGTCGCCCGCCAGGAAAGTATATAGCCCGACTCTGGCGTGAAAAAGGCCGCGAACATAAGTACCATTGACACATCACAGGTGAAGTTTAATCGGAAAGTAAGTGTATTGCATATTGGGGTCTCGTTCGGGATGCTCCTACCCCCCTCGCGAAAGTACGTCGTGGCGAATGGCGGCGTCTATCGTGACCAATCAAGCGCCTAGCAAAGGTTATTTAATTTTATACAACAGAAGGACTAGAATTCAGTTTGCACTTTGTCTAGTGAGGTGGGCCGAATAATCTTCTCGCCAGTACCGGTTTTACTTTTCCTACGTGGGACATGAGCCGTCAATGTCATTGAGCATCTCGATTCATGAATGAGCTCGAAGTGTTAGTTGGAAAGTGTGTATAGCGAAACGAGGCGCCTTTCCTCGAAGAGAAGCGATTTGTGGTCAATGAAAGATATCCAAGGGTTTTATAGATAAATATGTACATGCTGAGTGAGTGGTGTTGCTCGCGGCTTAGTTACGATGCGTGGCTGCATGCGGCTTCGGACGAGGCAGTATTGAAAGAAATCGAGGCGGCCAGAAACTGCTGCCAAACTTCAAGTTCATCTTCATCTCGAGGGGCATAGACGAATACATAGTTTAAGGGTAACAAAACACCGCTGAGCATATGTCTTTCAGCCCATCCTTTGGCCGTTGCCGTCTCCGCATCGGCAAGGCTCAGAATAAGATGTGAACTCCCGTCGGGATGGACATGGGCAAACTCGCCTCTTGTCGATTTGGCAAGATATGCAGGCTTCTCGGCAGCTTCGCCAAGCCAAAGAGCTTGATGCTTGGGGCCCTCGAGCTGCGATGGCGCGAGCGTCAGGACCTCGGCCTGTGGAGCGACGGACCCGGCCAAGTCACGTTTCATGGCCTCTATGCGCGACGCGTCGGAATGATGGTTCATTTGTCTCTGGGGCGCCACGTAGGTTGGCACCTCGGGGCGCTCGCCACGGCGGGCCGGCACGTCCTCCAGGTAGGCGGTGCGGCCATGGGGCGCATAGCGACCAAAGATGCGCGGGTCGGCAAAGGGCCGCGAGTCTCTAGTGTCGTGTCGCGCAAGCGGCTGTGCGATTGCTTGCATGGACCAGCCCAGAAAGTTGTACGGGAGCCCGCCAGGACCGAGTGCCAGGAAGCCGCGGTAGGAGCGGACAATGTGGGAAATGATGGGGATGGCTGCGAGGCCGAGGCCGAGGGTGGCGCTGGCGACAAGAGGCCGCCGCTGAAAGAACTGCGTGATGATTTGTTGGCAGCTGGCAAAGAGCCGCGGGTAGGAATAGTCTGCCATGGTGTGTGTATTCGAGGCTGCGGGCTGTGAAAGGACTCAAATGAGACGAGTTTGTGAAGCAGCCGGGGCGCTGGTGGCAGTTGGACAGCCTGATTTAAACGTCTACCCAAATAGTGGCGTGATAATTCGGGGTCAGCAGGGAGATTCTGGGCTGGACATGCCTGGAATGGCACGTCGGGATACAGGGCTGTTTATTGCTCTTTTGAGATGAAGAAGATGGATGGGAGTTGTTGTCTGGGGCTTGATGTGCCGCCAGCCTACGCGCAGTCTCGTACGATGGGCAGGTCATGTCAGCGTTTCAGCCCGCGGGCTGACTGTTCATGGAAACTACAAAGGGGATCGGCGTCTGAAAGTCGTCATCTAGAAATGACTTGACATTGATTCGGTTATCGGATATCGGAGATAGGCACGGCGTGCATCAACTATCGCGTTTCTAGAGTTTGCGCTGAGTGGGTGTTCCCGCTGAGTTGAAGTGGGTGATCGGGAGGATTGAGGATGCACGTGACTTGTTGCACGAGCTATGACCGGTACATTGAACCATGGGCATCGATCGGGAAGAAAATAGCCAAAGTGGAAAGATCAAAAGGACGTGACAAATGAAACATGACTGCGATAATTGGTACTGGGATAATTAGTACCGGAGGAGACCTGTTGAGAACCCGGTCGAGCCTGACGCGAGTCCTTCCTTGTACAGCCGAGTAACAATGGCATTCTAGCTATGTACGGGCATAGGAATTTGGAAATAAATGCCAAAATACGCAATGATGAATCGTGAGTAGCTCTTTGCCAAACCAGATGCGACGCAGATTTAGGAGAGCTTCAGTACATTGTGGCAACGACGGACATGCGCGAGATGGCTTCTTATTCGGCTTCTTCATCAACCAGGCCGGGAATGGTCGGCCACTCTAGTGTCCACCGCTTACCATTATCTTGTTCTGATTGGCCAAAGACGTCCCGACTCGCGGTTTTCTCACCAAATTACTCCATAATTCTTCCCCGTCACCAAACGGCTGGCTTCCTGAACCCGACCACCACCTACCTACACGTGCAATCCGCATCGCCCGTCGACACATCTCCCCTCTCCCGTCTACATCCTCGTCCCTTCCTCCGGTAGTCTATGCAGTCAGGCCATTGATCTTTGCGACACACAATGGCTTCTTTACTGAGGAGATTGGCCTCCCGGCCTGCAGCGGTGCGTCTTGCCCTTCAACCTGCCCTCACGATAACCTCGGCTAGGTCGCTCTCGCCACCACCGCGAGCGCGGCCCTGTTTCGAGCCATTGCGCTTCGCAGCGCGCCGCAGTCAATTCATCTACAGGATGCATTTAATTTGCCGACCGCCCAATGCCTCGTTACTGATGTGCTTTCGGCTTCTAGTTCTCGCAGGCGCAAGCTAGAGCCTTTTCTACCACACGCCCGGCTGGTGAGTAGCTGTCCAGAAAGGAACACAACCACAACAACAATATGCTGACGGTCCAATTCTACAGCTCGCGTCATTGCCAACGGACCTCTGCGCGCCAAGGAAGCTTCTCCTTTCGTTAGCAACAAGTACCCCGTCATCGTGCGTATACCCGAAAACAGGCCCTCGATCGCTCTGCGCCGGCATAAATGATTAACCCCCCAAACAGGACCACGAGTACGATGCCATCGTTGTTGGAGCTGGCGGCGCCGGTCTCCGTGCCGCCTTTGGTCTTGCCGAGGCTGGTTTCAACACTGCCTGCATCTCCAAGCTGTTCCCTACGCGTTCGCACACCGTCGCCGCTCAGGGTGGTATTAATGCCGCCCTTGGCAACATGCACGAGGATGACTGGAGATGGCACATGTACGACACCGTCAAGGGCTCGGACTGGCTCGGTGATCAGGACGCCATCCACTACATGACCCGTGAGGCTCCCGCCTCCATCATCGAGCTTGAGCACTACGGCTGCCCCTTCTCCCGTACCGACGAGGGCAAAATGTGAGTTTCCCAACCCCAATTGCGCCTCTCCCCATTGCGTCAAGCTAACACAACTCCCAATCCAGCTACCAGCGTGCGTTCGGTGGTCAGTCGCAAAAGTTCGGCAAGGGTGGCCAGGCCTACCGATGCTGCGCCGCTGCTGATCGTACCGGTCACGCCCTTCTCCACACCCTCTACGGCCAGTCCCTCGCTCACAACACCAACTACTTCATCGAATACTTTGCTCTCGACCTGATCATGCAGGATGGCGAATGTCGCGGTGTTCTCGCCTACAACCAGGAGGACGGAACCCTCCACCGATTCCTTGCCAACAACACTGTCCTTGCCACGGGCGGATACGGACGTGCCTACTTCAGCTGCACGTCAGCCCACACTTGCACTGGTGATGGTATGGCTATGGCTGCTCGCGCTGGTCTTCCCAACCAGGATCTCGAGTTCGTTCAGTTCCACCCTACTGGTATTTACGGTGCTGGCTGCCTCATCACCGAGGGTGCTCGTGGTGAGGGTGGTTACCTCCTCAACTCCGAGGGTGAGCGTTTCATGGAGCGCTACGCCCCTACCGCCAAGGATCTTGCCTCTCGTGACGTCGTCTCTCGTTCCATGACCATGGAAATCCGTGACGGCCGTGGTGTCGGTGCTGAGAAGGACCACATCTACCTCCAGCTCAGCCATCTGCCCGCTGAAATTCTCGCTGAGCGTCTGCCCGGTATCTCTGAGACTGCCGGTATCTTTGCTGGTGTCGATGTCCGCAAGCAGCCCATTCCCGTTCTTCCTACCGTCCACTACAACATGGGTGGTATCCCCACCCGCTACACTGGTGAGGTCATTACTGTTGACGCCCAGGGCCAGGACCAGGTTGTCCCCGGTCTGTTCGCTTGCGGTGAAGCCGCTTCCGTTTCTGTCCACGGTGCCAACCGTCTCGGCGCCAACTCTCTTCTCGATCTCGTCGTTTTTGGCCGTGCCGTTTCGCACACGATCCGTGACAACTTCACGCCGGGTGCCAAGCTCAAGCCCCTTGCTGCCGATGCTGGTGCTGAACACATTGAGGTTCTTGACCAGGTCCGCAATGCTGATGGCCACAGGACTACTGCTGAGATTCGTCTTGCTATGCAGAAGGCTATGCAGACTGAGGTTTCCGTCTTCCGTACTCAGGAGTCCCTGGATGAGGGTGTGCGCAAGATGAACGAGATTGACGCCACCTACAAGGACGTTGGTATCAAGGACCGCAGCATGATCTGGAACTCGGATCTCGTGGAGACCCTGGAGCTCCGTAACTTGCTTACTTGCGCGTATGTTGACCCCCTACCATATATGAAGGTACCCCTTTCCCTGTCCGGAACTTGGCTAACATGATTTCTTTCTAGTATCCAAACCGCCACTTCTGCCGCCGCCCGCAAGGAGTCCCGTGGTGCCCACGCCCGCGAGGACTACCCCGATCGCGATGACAAGGAATGGATGAAGCACACGCTGTCCTTCCAAAAGACGCCCCACGGCAAGGTCGACCTGAGCTACCGTCGCGTCATCTCCACGACGCTGGACGAGGCCGAGTGCAAGCCCGTTCCTCCCTTCAAGCGTGTATACTAAAGAAACAAAAAAGTGCATCTGGCAGAGCGCCAGGCCGAGGAGTGAGGGCTGGCTTGGAACCTCAAAGTAGTGGCGAGCGGTCCCGCTTTGATTCCAGTATTTCGCGTGTTGTAGTTATAGGTTGTTAGACGGAGTTATTACTCTTATTACGCGTTTTGATGCTCCAAATGGATATTTACTTTGTTCTTGGACCGTTCGCTTTTTTTTTGTGCGAGAATGAGTGTCTCGTTTCACACGACAGAGAAACTAAGGCCGTGTTATATGTACACTCTAGGTAGCTCGACATTGTGTCCACAAATATATACTCAAAAAGAAACAATGCTCGTAAGCCTGGTATAAATAACAAGATGAAAAGAAAATAATGACGAAAGATTTCTCACTGCTTGTAAGAAATCTGGATGGGCACTGTGGTGCTGCTGTCCCAGTCATGCGCATTCGCCTCATCTCCAAAGATCCGGAGCGCTTTGACGCGCACCTTGTACGTGCCTGCGCCGGCATAGGAACCGTTGGCCAGCTGGCCGTCCCAATCGAAGCCAAAGCCATCGCCGCGCGTGACCATGGAATACTCCCCCCCCGCCAACGTGCCCACCACGTCGCCCGACGGATCCGCGACAATCTCGGCCGTCATCTTCTTGGTGCCCAGCGCGAGGAGGACCACGATCCGCGCCAAGTCGTCGCTGGAGGCGGCCGCGCCGTCCTTGGGGAACACGAACTGGGTGTTGGCGGCGACGGGTTTGCGGTCCGGGTCGGTCGAGCGCGCCACGGCGGTGCCGCCAGCCGGCAGCGTCGTCGCGTTTCGAAGGGACCCGGCCAGGCCCTGGTACGGTATCGACACGGTGGACGAGTCGTTGCCGCGGACGGACAGGAAGCCGGACCAGAGCAGCAGTCGCCTGGTGTCGATGGCGGTGGGCGGTGGCGCGGCCGTCACGCGAAAGGTGTGGTTCTGCCCGGCCGCGAGGGTGAATTGGATCACAGTGGCGCTGAGAACGCCTGTAGCGTTAGTCTGGTCGTTGGGGAACGCGGACGGGTACGAGCTGTTCCTGGCGAGCACGTAGAGGGAGACGGCGGGGCGCACGAAGATGTGGTAGCCGACGGTGGCGTTGCCGGCGTTTGTGACGGTGACATTGTACATTGGTCGCATGTGGTCGGTGTCGTTGAACGACAGGCTCGAGGGCGCGATGCGCGTGGTGCTGCGGAACGCGTTCATGGCCTGCACGAGGCCGGCGCCCTGCTGCGCGGCCGGCGCCAGTACAGGACGGCTTTGCGAGCCGTCGCTGAAGTTGAGAGGCTTGGCACTGGCGGCCAGAAGCTGCTGCATGCGCTCCGGCTTGATCGGTCCCAGGGCTTGGATGAGCAGGGCCATGACCCCGGCCACCATGGGCGCCGCCATGGACGTGCCCGAGGACTTGCCATATTTGCCGCCTGGCAGCGTCGACAGGATATCCAGGCCCGGCCCCGCAAACTGGGGTTTAAACTCCATGTCCATCGTCGGCCCCCAGGACGAAAATGCGCTGGGCGTGCCTCCAGTGCCGTCCTTGCCCTCCAGATCCACGGAGCCAATCGAATTTACGCTATCGCCGTTCGACGACGCCGAGGGATAGAACGCGCCTTTGCTGCCCTCGTTGCTCGCGGCGACGGCCACGACGATCCCCTTGTCCCGCGCCAGCTTGCTCAGCAGGTAGGCGAAGCCGTCATCGGACCAGCCGTATGTGCCGCCGACGGAGCAGCTGAGGACCTGGACGCCATCTTCAGCAGCGCGGGCAGCGGCGGCCATGAGGATGTCGGTACGGGTGCCGCCGGAGCAGCCAAAGACCTTGTACATGCCAAAGGTGACGCCAGGCGCGACACCGGTGAAGCCCTGGTCGTTGGCGTCGGCGACGAGGATGCCCGAAACGTGCGTGCCGTGCGTGCCGCAGTCCATGGGGTCGTCGTCGGGTTTGGGCTCGTTGCTGTCGTTGCCGTAGGCGTCGCCGACAAAGTCGTAGCCAAATGAGACCTTGCAGCCGGTACCAAAACAGCCACCGAGAGCAGGGTGCTTGTAGTCGACCTGTATAAAGAGGATGATGATGAGTGTGAGTGAAGGCAAGTGTTTTGGGACCTTTGTCTTTGTGTGTGGGGTTATGACTTACACCGGAGTCAATGGCCGCTACTTTGACACCCTTGCCGTCGAAGCCAAGAGCACGGAGCTGGTCAACCTGCATCATGACGTGAGGGGTGTATGTGTCGTCACGGGCACGGCGAGCAAAGGGCGCCGCTAGAGTGGCATTTAAGACGGGTCTGTCATAGGCGTACACGGGCCATATATTCTTGGCCGCGCTGGCCTCGCTGGCCGTGCTGGACATGCCATAGGCGGCGCTTCGGGCTTCGATGCTGTCATTAACCTGAATGGACACGCCCTTGAAATGAGCAAAGTTGAAGTGGGCACGAACATGGTCCAGATGCGTGCCCATGGCAGCCACGACGCTCGCCGAATTCTATGAAATAATGGTGAGTAAAGGATGTTTCCAATAGCATGAAACAAGGGCTTCGTACATGGCCATCTTGATACTCGACGATGTAGGCGCCAGGGATCCTCCTTCTGCTGGCTTTGCAAGGCGCCAGGAAAGTCGCCACGATAGAGAGGCCGGCGAGAAGCGGTCGCGCTGACCAAGCTACCATAATTGGCCGAGTGTTGTCGGAGGCTCTCAGAAAACACGAAGCAGCAAGTACAATGTGGCACCGGTAACGATGAATAGAATAAGAACTGGCAACAAAAGTTTCAGGCAAAAAGAGAAAAGGGGGGTTCTGAATCATCGTTGTCGTCTTATACATTGTTGGTCAGAGACAAAGAGCATGGCCATGTAACTACAACGGCTTCACCACAACCAGCCCGTCTTCTATCCTGGTGAGACAGGCGGCTAGGGCACGTCGCGCAATACGTCGTCAACGGCCCGCGAGCCGGTAGGATAAAGGCCCAAGAGGGCGGAAAGAGGCGGCACATGGTCGCATCTTGTAAGCGATGCCAAGTTGATTCCAGTAATAAGAATGAATGGTGCTGTCGTTGGGTTGGTTGGACGAGAGGGGTGGTGGCATCGCGGTGCCTTCCTTTTTTATAATTTAGCGCTCACATGGCACGGACCACACTCGGGTTGGCGCACTGGCCTTGAATGATAATAAGAATGATAATAAGAATGATAATAATATGTAACATTTCCCACAAACCAATCCTGCTGTTTTGTTCCTATCGCAGTGAAATCATGTATTCTGCTACAACATCGTCTGTTGGTCGCCGTTGGTCGACGGCGGGTCAGTGGAGCCTCCTCCAAACAGACAGAGTAAGGCTACCGTTTCTTGTCGTCAACCGTCCATCCTCATCATCGCAGCTTCATCAACTCCCCCGGGAGTATCCCAGCACACCGCCTTTACATAGATCATGACGACCTCAACCGACGGGCAGCCTCTTCCGTCCCTCCTCGACCTCATCACCAAAGTCGACAAGTGAGAACCTCAGCTAGCCACATCCATCCCCCCATCACCCCCCATTCTAACCAACACACATCGCCAGTCTCCCTCTCGACTTTTCCCCTACCAACTGCAGCCCCTACTACCGGTTCCTCGTCGCACCTGACCCCCGCCCCCATGGCTTCATCCACCCGACCACCGTCTCCCGCCTCCCGTGGCCACCGGCCTTCGCCATCGCCCACGCCGCCGCCACCGTCACCCTAGCCGCGCCCACGGCCGCCCTCGCCAACGCCGCGCTCCAGGACGCCGTCGACGCCGCCCTCGCCTGCGGCCGCTTCCCCACCCTCAACGGCCTGCACAGCGAGCCCTTTCGCATCCCTGGCGTCCGCAACGCCGCCTACCCGGACCAGCCGTCCCTGCTCCGCGTTGAGCGCTTCGCCGCCGCGCTCTTCGGCATCAACACGCGCGGCGCCCACCTCACCGCCTACGTGCGGGATTCCACCACTGGCGCCGTCGCCGGCGTCTGGGTCGCCCGCCGCAGCGCCTCGCTCTACACCTACCCAGGTATGCTCGACAGCGCCGTCGCCGGTGGCGTCAAGGCCGATGACGACCCGCTCGACTGCATGCTCGCCGAGTCCGAGGAGGAGGCTCGCTTGCTGCCCGCCATCGTCGCCCCGCGGCTCCGGCCCGCCGGCGTTGTCACCCTCGCGAACCGAAACCCGCGCACCGCGTTGGTCCACGGCGAGATTCTCTACGTCTACGACCTGGATCTCTCGCCGCCAGCTGCCGGCGACGACGCGGCCGCGCTGGGTTTGGTGCCGCTGCCGGGCGATGACGGCGAGGTGGACGAGTTTATGCTCATGGACTGGCAAGAGGTGGTGCGGCGCATGCGCGCGGGCGAGTTCAAGCCCAACGTATGCGCCGTCATGATTGACTTTTTCATCCGTCATGGCTTGGTTACGCCTGAGACGGAAGACCAATACGTAGAGATATGCAGCAGGCTACGCAGGAAGCTGCCCATGCCCACCAATGCGTTTGAATCCTGACAATAGATACGGCCTCAACAGGCGGTACAATTGTTGGAGCGTGAACAGCCACATACCAAACATCATCCATCTAAGTGCACGTGGTTGGGACCTCGAATGCTGCTATCTTCAAAGCGTAAAATCTATTCACGCAGCCTCGAGGGCTGCGTCACCATTGCAATCAGCAACGAATTATAATCTTGCTAAGAGAAGAATGACACTGACTTCACTTCTCATATCAATCCAAACGGAGAATCACACGCGTCAAAATGCAAAAAAAAAAAAACAAAAAGAACAAGGGAAAAAATAAAAACGCCAATGCGCCTGCGAGGCCGATTGCCTCCCCCCGGCTCCTTTGAAGTAAACATCCCTCGCGGGAATCCAGTGACGCCTCAACGGCCGTCCCTCTAGAGGCCACCCAATCTTTCTGGTCTAGAAATAAACCAGTTGCTTGCCACCAGCGAGGGGGCTTGGGAAACAAAAAGAAGTCAACTTTGTTGCCTGTGCAACGACGAAAGGATTAAGCAAAAAATAAGAAAGATGCCAGAACTTTTCTTCTCTGCGACTGAAACCCGTATGCAATCACATTCCTCATCACGTAGTCATACTCGTACATTGTGGCACGCTTTGCGTTCACTGCATCTGGAAAATCATTCTTCTTCCGAGTCTGAGTCGTCGCTTGAGTCTGCAAGCCTCGGCTCCATGGTGAATCCGCCAGGGCCGACAGCATCAGGCCCATCACCGCCATCTTTGTACATCTGTCGTAGAGCTGTGAGCTGTGCGATTCTTGCCTCCTGCTCCTGTGCGCTCATAGGCTTGTTCTTCTTGGGTTTGCCGGCCGTTGTCTTGGACTTGGACGGCCGGGCCGGCTCGGGTGCAGCAGGCGCCGAGTGCCCAGAGTCCTTAGCGAAGCCTGGCAGAACCTTTTTGCACAGCTCCCAGAGCTTTAGCAGAGCGTCATTGCTGAGCTGGTCAATGTCCAGCTCCAGCTCGCCATCATTATTCTCGTTCTGGCCAGTGTCTTTTTTAATTATGTCAATCGCGCGGTCTAGATGCGGGTATTCCAGGTCGTTGATAGCGTTGGCAATATGGTCCTTATCAGAGGCTGTCAAGCTCTTCTTGGCCGCGCCCTTCTTACCGCCGCCCGCCTTCTTGCCCGGGACGGCGCCCGTGGATTTTCGTCCACCGGCGCTCTTGCCCTTGGGCGCTTTAGCCTTTTTCGCGCTCTTGTCATTCTTGGGCTGGCCGTCACCGGCGCTAGCCACAGCCTTAATAAGAGCCTGCTGTACCATGTCGACAATGCCTTTTTGAATGTCAATCATCGACTGGTTGGCGCCGGGAACGAACATGGCATGCAATTTCTTCGTCTCCTCATCCAATTTGGCCTGCAGCTCCTGCATCTCTTTCGAATTGTCTTCGGCAGAGGCACCGTCATCAATATCCTCCTCATCGTCCTCCTCATCACTGACATCGGCCGAGGTAGGTGCATTTGCCTTGGCAAACTTGGCCAGCCAAGCATCTTTGGTCTTCATCTGTGAAGTATAGACAGCTTCCAGCTCCGCGGCTGTCTGGGAGACAGGATTTCCTTGGCTAGGAGGGCCATTGAAGCTGTAGCAGTTCTCAAACACGAGCCGTATATGCTTGTCAAAGTCCTTCAAGTTGGCAAAGTCACCGGCAGAAAGCATCGCCGAAACTTTGCCCAGGTCCATAGGCTTTTTGATGATGGAATAATAGTCCGGAATATTCAGACCCTCCGCATCCACAGGCTCGAGGAACCACGTGTTCAGCTGCTCGTATTTGGGGTGCATTACTTCCCCAAGGACCTCCATGGCGAACTGAAGCTCGGGCTTAAGCTTCTTCCGTGAAGGCTTGGTTGTGTAGTCAATATCCTTAGGCTTAGGCGCGCGAACTGTGCGCTTTGGACGATCAGCCTCGGTGGCAGCCGAGCCGCGGCGATCGCCGGCAGCCGATTTGGCATCTGCGTCCGTTGAGGGACTACCTCGGGGTCCGGTAGACGTGCGGCGAGATGCGGGGGCTTCGGCAATGGCAACGATGCGAGATTCACGAATAGGCTTGGCCTTTGGAATAGCCTTGGGCTTCGGGGGTTCTTCGGCGGGTGCAGCGAGAAGCTCTTCCCAAAGAGCTTTGACGACATTGAAAGCAGCAAATGTGACATCATGAGTCGGACCATTGAAAGTAAGGGCATTGAGGTAGATGAGGGACGCCTTGTTCTTGAACTCTCCAAAGGTGACATAAGCGCCTTCTCCCTCGCGCACGTTGCGGTCGATTTCGGAGAGGTCCATAGGCGTCTCAACCTTGGCCAAGTAAGCTTCACGCAGCTGTGGCCAGAGCTTAATGACAGCGTCGCGGAAGTTTCCGCCTCCCTTGGTCTTCTTCAGTCTGCCGATTGTCTTGCGAACTTCACGGCGCTGAAAGGCACTGAAAGGTCTGCCGTTGGCTTCCGGATCGTTCCAGTTCGGTAGCGTATCCAGGCCCGGGGCGTTCTCAGCAGCGGCAGCGGCCTCATCAGGAGCAGCAGCAGGCTCGGTTACGGCTGTATCTTGGTCGAAACGATCAGCCATCGGCTTGTCCTCTTCAGGCTCAGTTCTGGCACGCTTCGCAGCAGGCTCCTCTGCTGCATCGTCGTCTTCGCGCTCACGAGCGACCTTAACGGCCGGTGCATCGCTCATATCAACTTCGACCGACTCAGTGATAGGGGACGTGGCGGGCTGGGTTTCTATGTTGAGCTGCGACAGGCTAGCGGGTTGAAGATCAACCTCAGATGTTGGGAGTGTAGCACTATTCTGCGTTTGAAGAGCTGTAGGCAGCACAGAAGCTTGAGTGGTGGTGGTAGAGTCTTCCGGGGCATCCTCCATCTTGACATCTTCCAGCTCTTGGATTTTGGCGGGTTCGGCGGTAGGTGTCTTTTCGTTGGCAATAGAGGTAGAGCTGGGTTCAACTGGAGCTGGTTCAGCCGAATGGTTTGGCTTTCCAACTACAGTAGGCTCGTCCATCTTTGTGTCTTCAGTCTCAGAGCTTGGTACAGGCTTAACCCCCTCCTTTGGTCCCTCGATTCCCTCCTTGACTTCCTCCAGAGCTAGCTCCTGTTTATCCTCATTGGAAGGTTTTGGCGCGCTCGCTACAGCAGGCCCAGGGGGCGTTTTATCGGCAGGCTTGTCGCTGTTCTCGCGAACAGGTACTGCTGTTATCTCTATTGACGACAGCGCAGTGGGCTCTTCTTCGACCTGCTGCGTGGGCAACTCAGAGGAAGTGGTCTCTTGCGAAGCGGGCTTCTCATTCGACAACTCAACAGGGTGAGAAATGCCGTTGGTGCCGTCATGTTCCGAAGAAGCAGCGCTTCCGTTGACGGCTGGCACGGCTGTAGAAGAGGCAGGCGCGACGGGAACGGCGGGAGCGGTGGCGGAAGGTTCGGACGAGAGTGGCTCAGTAGGTTTTGTGAGGATGTCGGCGGCGGCAAGACTATGCGCAGGAGACTGGATGAGCAAAATGAACGAGACAATTCTTTGGCGCGTGAAAGCGCCATCTCAATCAAAACAGGTGCACTTACCCGTTGCTATCAACATTTTGTTCCGACTGCGACGGAGAGGGCAGCGGCTTGGTCTCCGAAGCAGGCGCGCTGGCTGGCGCTGGGGCGTCGGATTTGGGCCACTCCATAGCGATGATTTGCGGCGGAGGCGCGTTATGTAGATTGCGCTGTGTGTGTATGCAACTCAACAGGGCCGGCGCAGCATTAAATAGACAAGGTGGCGAGAGCGATGAAAGGCAACTTCACGAGAAGATGTGGGTACTGAAGCGCGCCGTGCACGGGGCGGTGTTGCTGTGAGAAGCAGTGGCGCAAACGGATCGCGAAAGTGAGGGAGCTGCAGACAACAACGTAACCTCAGGCACCGTAACGAACAGAACAGAATCCCACCGCGCAGGGCGATTTAATGTTAAGCGCGGATGCGATCTGCAAGCTGGCGCGCGATGCCGTGATGTTATGATGCGATCTTGCGAATGCGACCGTGTAGAATCGTGTAGAGGCGAGGCTGGCGCAAACGCGGTACTGGGACGGGATGCGAAAACCGGGTCGTGTGATTCGAGAAGTCGGATGCGACAGATGAGATAGAGGCGTAGAGGAAAATTAATAAATGAAAATTGCAAGGCGGTGGGTGAGATGGATGCTGTACAGGTCCAGAGAGCAGAATGCGCCGGGGCGCAAAAGCAGAGAGGTACCTGGAGGGGGGCTGAAGGCCGAGTCGGGGAGGGTCTGGAAGGGAAAGCGCGTGCACGTCGGTCTTTTTTTGCCAGCCGGACGCGCGCTGGTATTTATGAGAGAACAAGTTCCTTTGGTGGGACGACCTGGATATGCCTATACCGGGGTCCTGTGAAAGGGCTGGTAAATGCTGGGGGAGTGCGCGAGGCGTGAAGCATGGAAAAAATTTACTTGGCCGAGTAGCCCGAAGAGGCTAGATGTGGCTAGATGTGGCTGAGACCACGTCTAGCGTCTCCATGGCAATAGCTTATTGGCTGAATCTCCATAGCACCCCATATTCGGAGGCTTGCCTTACAAGCCCAGCCTGCTGTGGCTGGGGAGCTCCGAGACTCAATTATTGGAGCTTGAGCTCTGAAGCTCCAACTAGATGGACCGTACCTAGCACTAAAGTTACCTATATACAATACCTTAGTAGTTATTAGGTACCTAGGCTTTTGTTCATCCTCCATCTTCTTATCGACATCATCTATCCACGTCCATCAATCTCTCCCCCGCGATTTCATCTTGAATAGACCGAGGTAGCCACCGCACTACCTAGGTACCTCATGACGACCTACATCTACACTGCCACGATTGGCAACTAATAGGGAGCAGTGTGCAACCTCGCCTGCCGTGCCGTGCCACTACGTCCGCCGCGTCTTGGTGTTTGCCGATTGCTCACCATGGTGCCACGTCTCGATACAGCAGATCGGATCACATAACCAGATAAGATGCCTCGTGCCGCTGGGCGACACAAAGATGGAGCTGGGCTATGTTAGGACCCCAAACCTTCCAGAACAGCACTGTTATTCCGTACTGCGCGACCCTCTGCAACCCAATGTCGTCTATTAGTTGCCCAGGTAAGAAGCTTTGCGCCTACTGTCTGTCAACCATCATGCGCCGAGCCTCATACTACCTCCACCCACTGCTGTCTCCTGCCGCGATCCCGTCCCCGAACTGAGCAACCCGCCCCCCGAATGCCCAAGCGTGAAGCAGCCAATTAATGAGTCCCCGACACAAAGAAACAGAAGCACTAGTTGCTGGCCAAGGGTGGTGGATCGCGGACCGTGGACCGCGTCGTATTGTGGACCGCGTCTGCTTCCTGCCGGCTTGCTCTGCCTGGCCACTTTGACCATATCGTTCAAACGGGGTCCGGACTAGGGGTGCCATAAATTACCGCACGCCACCCTTTTGAACCACAACCTGTGGCGCAAACAGCCAGACGCCCTGTCAGGTGACTGCGACGAAAACGGAACTGACGTATTCGCCAGCACGCAGGCCAGTTAAACACGCCCTTGCACAGTCAATCTTGTAAGAAATTGGAATAAATGCCATTGAATTCAACAACAGTAAATCGAGGTAGGCCGCATACATGGCGGCTCGCAGTTGCAGCCACGCACAAAAACAGTTACCCCTCACGTGACTTTGCTAATGTGCTCCATTGAATGATGAGAGCTGGCTGATAAGATAAGAGAGATGCTTAGGTAAGGTCGATTTTCCTGGCTGTCGACTTCGGGCATCTTTGACCAACCGGCCCGCCTAAAAAAAAAAGTTCACAGACGACTTGGAAATTTTCCAAACTGCGAGCGACTGTACATCGCGGTCTGCAAATCGCCTGTCTCACAAAATTCTTATCATCCCTTGATTGTATCAGACTCCCTAAACACGCGCTAATAGGGGCTGACTCCTGCTCTTCTCTCCAATATTCATAGCGGCGGGCAACTTTTCCGTCGCCTCGTGCCTCATGCCCATGTCAACCAAACGCAAAGCTCCAGCGAAGCTGGTAGCGCCAGTGGCTAAAAAGAGCGCCAACATTTCCTCGAAGAACACAATTGACGAGTTACATACTTCCGTCGCTGGCACAGATACCCTGCAGGGCTCAAATATCGAGACGATAGAAATCTCTTCCGACGCAGAGAGCGAGTACGCCTCGGACGAAGAAGATTCCGTGGAGCAAGTAAACGGCACCAATGAAACAACGCAGGCCCCCAACGACAACAAAATCAAGAGCAGTTCCACAGCCGCCGCAGACGACAGTAATGACGCCGGCTCAGATGCCGAGGGGGGCTCCCCGACGTTTGGCGAGCTCCTGCGCGGCAACGAGACCATTGACGTCTCCAGCCTGCTTCAGCAAGCCGTTACCAGCACTGCCGTGCAACCTTCACGCACCGCCATCGCACCGCCGTCCCTCCAGTCCCTCACCACCGTCCTCACGCAAGCGCTCAAGACCGACGACACGGATCTGCTCGAATCGTGCCTGCACACGACCGACCTCATCACCATCCGAAACACCATAGAGCGCATCGACAGCAGCCTTGCCGGCATTCTCCTAAACAAGCTGGCCGCCCGCCTGCACCGACGGCCAGGCCGGGCCGGCAACCTGATGATATGGGTCAAGTGGACGCTCATTGCCCATGGCGGCGCTCTGTCATCTCAGCCCAAGGTCGTCCAGAGCCTCAACGGCCTGCAAAAGGTGCTCGCCGAACGCGCGAAAGGCCTCAACAGCTTGCTCGCACTGAAGGGCAAACTCGACCTACTCGAAGGCCAGATGGAGCTCCGTCGCAAGATGAAGCGAGGTACGTCGTCTGGGAAGCACGGCGGTGGTGACAGCGATGCCGAGGATGAGTCTGACGACAACGTCATCTGGGTCGAGGGCGAGACGCGGGATAGTGCTCCCGTCAAAGACCTAGCGGACGATGAGGATACGTACATGGCCAACGGCGTTATCCCCGACTCGGACGGCGACGACGACGATTCAGACGTTGAAGAGGATGATGCCGACGATGGTGTGGAGGAGTCTCTGGACGAAGATGAGGTGGACCACGACGACGTGGACGAGTCTATGGGCGAGGACGAAGAGAGTGATGCAGAGCCCGCGCCGCCTTCCAAGCTACAAAAAGTCGTCGGCTTCTTCTCAAAGCACAAGTGAAAAAAATTGCAACAAGCATAAAAAAAAAGAAAACAAGAGATGGAAAAAGTAAGCAGAATGCAAAAAGGCAAACGAAAGACTTGATTGGAAGCAGGGCAAAAGGTCTCATCATGATTTCAGACGACGGGGGGAGGGCACCAACGATCTGCGGACTGGCTAGATGGCAAAGGGAAGGAAACACATTTTTCTGATATGTATTGGCAAAGCATCCGTTTTTATTGTACCATGTCGGAGAGGGAAGTGTTTGAGACTATAATACGCTGTCACCCGTTTTATCCCACATATTTACCGGCGTTGGTTAGAAAAGAATATACATTTGACTTGGTCTTATTTATTGCACAATGGGGAGTGTCGTCCACTGTCTTGCACAGGTTCATTACGCGGGCTACATATGAGAATGTGATATAAGGCAAATATGCTCACCTTGCTAACATGTACGGCCATAGCCGAGTGAAAAATCTGGATCCCGTCTGATCTCCGAACGACAAACGCTTGAGCGCCAGATTAGTAGTTGGCTCGGTGACGACCAGCGAACACCGGGTGTTGTACATTTTTATATTTCTATGTTCCTCGGTTAGGAACTTCTTGAGTTTTTTACCTTTCAATACAGTAGTCAATTCGGTAATTTTTACTATTCTCGGTCGTGGTTATGTGTAACGGGTATGTTTCATGTCGTTTACTCTACTGTGTATGCGTCACGACAACGAATGTGAGTCATATATCCAAACGTTTCAGAAGGGAAGAAAGAACATCCTCGTGTAATAAAATTAAATAGAGATATAATGCGCGCCCTGGAAAGAAAACGACAAAACAATGGCAACGAATGTAAACAAGACAACAACGCCTACTCCATATGAATATGGAAGTTCTAAGCGTTCCAGAAACCTGGCAAATCTCCGCGCTAGCCCATGCAAAGAAAATATGCAAATAACGTGCGCTGATGAAGGTGATAGGGACCGTGAAACAATATATGTATATATATATATTGGATGATGAAATCGCCGGATGATCGAGGGTATAATGATGCAGATGATGCAGAAAGCCACGGAGGAAGACACAGTTTCCTGTCACTTCTTTCCAGGCTCCGTTTAATACTACTGAGCACATTGTGTTAGATTGCCCAGCTGCCACGTCGTTCATGCACGCCCCACGCCAGAGGATTCAGATTGTCGAGGTCCGGGTGCTGCCGCGCCCACTCGACAATGTACACGCGCAGCGCCTTCCAGCGCGGGCAGCGCGCCTCTTCGGGGGTGTCGTCGAGGCTCATCTCGAGCATGTGACCCTTGGCTAGCTGCTTGTCGTCATCACGGCCCAGATCCTCGACACTGACGCGGCTAATCCTGGCGAGCTCCTCGTCAAAGGAGCGCGCCATGGCCGGGTACCCGAGCGAGAGGTAGTTGTAGACTTGTGTGACAAACTCGTCGCCAAACTCGACCGCAATTTTGTCGTCGCGCTCGGCGCGCACCTTTTCCTGCTGCAGGCGCTCGTCGAGCCCGTGGAGCATGTGCAGGCCCTTGGGGGCGCGGCTGCGGAGTCGGTGCTCGGCCGTCCCCGCGCACGTCCCGGGCAAGCTGCCGGGCGACTCCGCGGCCGCCGCGTCCCAGAGTGACGCGGGCTCGTCGCTCACCGCCAGGACGCAGTCGACTTCGTGCGCAAACAATTCTTTGGGGGTGCCGGGTGTCCGGGGCGTCGCCATCATTGCTGGGGGATGCAGCTCCGCCGGGACAAGGTAGCCGCCGGTGGATTCCGACCTGCAGCAGTAGCCCCTCCACAGGCCACTTTTGCCCGACAAGTCCCGATTATGTTTTGCATTCTGTGAAAGCACAAACGAGTGGTCCGTCTCGAGCTTTGTTTGCTTGGGCGAAGGGCACTTGCGAAAGTTGAGCTCCTTTCCCAGCATCGGAGGCGACGCAAACTTGCGGATGCGCTGGAGCTGCGCAGCTTCGGGCCGGATGCCGAGGGCAGCAAAGGGGCGGCCGAAGGGATCGTGATGATGTCGGATGCCAGACGCATTGGCCGGTAGATGCTGCGGCGGCGGCTGTTTTTGTAGCGGTTGATGTTGTAGGTGGTGTTGTGCACGAGGTTGAGATCGGTCGGGGGTTGTCGATTCGGGGGCGGGGCCCCGTAATACATGTAGGGCTTCGTTTTCCTTTTTAGCGGCTGCCCATTTCCTTGCCTCGGCCTGCTCACTTGCAGAATCTCGTCTGTCTCCGAGCGAAGCACGTCGGCTTGTGGTCCACAATGCGTCGGGTGGTACCGTTAGGTCCATTTTGTCCAGTTCCGAATCAGATGTCATATCCAGGTCCTCAAACATCCTGCTTGCCTCCTCAGCATCTTCCCTCTCATGAACCAACTTTTCCGCGTGCTCCTGCATGTGCCTCTGCCACCAATTTAGATCAAGGCTCGACGTCTTCCTTCGCAACCGACGCCTACCACGATCGTCTTCCGCTGGGCTCCTACCCGGGGACTCCTCACTGCTTGAACCATCGCGGAAATAAAAATGGGCGACGCCACCCTCACGAGCATGACTGTTGGGAAAGGCAGCGAGAGCGTCTTCTTGGATCTGCCTCTCGGCCTCCTTTGCAGCGAGTTCGAGTAGATATTCCTTGACCTCTTCCTCCTCGGTTTCTCTCCGGGTCGGCTGCTTCCGCTGCAGCGTCTCCTCCTCGGCTATCGGGCCATCATGCCGCTTCTTTGACTTGGCCTTTGCGGTATAGATGTGATTGGTATATGGGGTGATGTCGGTCTTGTCGGTAGGGCGTGTTGCAGGACCGGCATCTCCGACACGGTGACTTCTTCGTGATGTTTCAATCAACTGGGGGGCGAAGCGTCGCCTTATGCGGGGATATGCGGAGGCCGGGGAAAGAGAACGCGGGGATGGCTCTGGAGTCAACTCTGGGTTCGGGCCGACGCGAATACCGGGGAGTGGTAAAGGTGCGGCGCGGTGGGATTTGTACGTCGTCTCAATCGGCTCGGGGGCGAAGCGCCTCCGTGGAGGGTCAGGATTCATTGTTAGGGCGGCCTGTATCGTGCAAACGCGGGACAAAGGCCGGAGAAATCAGCTATCGTCGAGCTCAGATCCGGTGGTATGGCCGTCAAGGACGTCGAGTCACTCTGGCAGCATTGCCTGTCGTGCCTCTGGCAAGGGTCGAATCGCGGAACGAGGGGGAACGGCCGGGAAGTCCAATGGTCGTGTGCTGCCAGTCGTCGCCAGCTGCAGCGTGCGGGGAACAAGATAGGGACCGCAAGGCAGTGGCACAAAGACTGGTAGATGGCGGTGACGGTGACGCTGATGCGAGACACATCCGATGTGTGTATGCAGGCAGCGATGGGATCGCCTACAGATGGGCTGGCCGTCCTTGATTTTTGGCCAGACCTGCCAGTGATTGAGGGATGGTGGGGCGCGCAAATGTGCTTCGAGGCAGGTGGGGGTTGAGAGCAAGTCGTGGTACGGTGCGGGAAATTATTACCAGCTCAGAAAGACTGTGGAATGCTGCGTCAAATTGGCTTGAAATATACAGTCCAAATTCGGATACCAACACTGTACAGGTACATAGCTGGTGACGAGCGCCGGCTTCGGTCGTCAATTGTCAACTAGCGTCATCTTCACCACAAAACGGTGCGAACGGATGAGAACTAGTTGGTTAGAGCCGAGGCGAAACAGGTCCAGTTATCCATCTGTCTCTACTGACTCACCGAGCGCGGATGTTGGTAGGAGTGTCGAACTGTCAACTCCGGTGCTCCGTACCATCACACACAGCCCCATCCCTTTCGAATTATGCAAGGATGTGTAGTTACTGTAGGGGTAGCCCGACGTATTGGATCGTTTGGACAAGAACTGTCCGTCCGCTGTATCCAGGGATTGCTCTCGTAACTAACTTACTTATTTTCCCAGCCCTTGGCGACCTATTTCTGTAGTATGTATGATCCATCGCCAGTTGCTGGCGCAGGAAGTGGACTAGTGCGAACCAGGACTCGGGTCTGGCCAGTCGGAAGCGATGCAGTTTGGGGAAACAAGGGGATGAAAGGCACAAGGGCAATACATATAAAGCCTGAGTAACTATGGCAATGGAGCGATAGATTATTCATATCCCATCCTTCACGTGCCCCCGTAAACCTGCGCGGGCTGGTTGTTACCAGAGATTGGGACGTCACCCCTATTCGTATCACAGGGATGCGATTTTGAGCTACATGGGGACGAATGTTGGACTGGAAGAATTGATAGGGTGAGTTGAGGAGGTAATACGTAGTCGAACGACCCCTTGTGTTATGTGTCAGTAATTATGTACACGGAGTACTAAACCCGTTGCGCAACTTCAGCGCCTCACCAGAGCGACCGAGGGGTGTATTACAAATTACAGGTATCAAGATTACCGGGATAACACCACATAATAGTGAATACGTCAAGGTCGCGACATTGTAGCATCGGCTGTGCTAGCATAGCCACAGCTACTGCTGTGCGTGGATTGGATGCTGCCATGATTACTGTGCCGCGTGAAACGCTGATACATAGCCTGCAACCATGATGCGTTGGCTTTCACATAGTATGCAGACAAATATTGTTTCTTATAACTATGCGCATGCAGCCGCATGTGGACTGGCAGGGAGACTGGCAAGACTGTGGCATGTCGGTATGCCGGTATGTCGATGAGCCTCAGGAGATAGTGCTAGAGCGAGGCGATGTGAGCTGACATATCCGCAGATATTTGCCGTCTTGATATTTTGCCATCAACAGAAATTCCGATATGTGAATTGGTATCGGAACTCAGCGTTGACGGCCGTTTCAAGCCACTGCAATTTAAAGCGGCGGCGAATGTCGTCTTGCTGCAGCCTGCAAGGTACGGAGAGGACAGCGCAGCGATCCGCAAAGTCTTGGGCACATTGGCGTTTCAAGGCGTGGCACGTACGCCGTTGGTGTTGTTCCTGGTGTGGTAGTTCACAATTATTAACCAGTGCTGGCTGAGTGTTGTCACTGGCTGATGAAGGATTCTTACTGACCAAGAAGACGTAGGCAATCACCTGGTTCGATGCAAGGGGCGCCGGATTGGCGCGCCTTGATCTGTCTCTGGCGTCTGTAATTCGTATTAGTCTGTTAATAATAACTGAATTATATTAAGTAACTAATGAAGAGTCTCTCTGTGCAGGAAACGAGCTTGGCCATGATTGTGGTGGAGTGCGCTAATAAAGGCAGTGCCCGTGGAACCGTTTCTTTGTCGGGATGGGCATGGGGGTGTGGAGAGGGAGATACGGACGTAGGTAATAAAGCAATAACAATAAGTAATTTGTACCTACCTATGTAGTTATCCGTAATCCGTCAAAGTCAATAAATAATTGAGGAAAAAGGCAGTTATTCATTCGTGGTTAGCAATTTGGGCAGTACTGGTACAACACGAGGTTGGCAAGTGGGCCTCGGATACGGGACAAGACTTTTTCAAGACCAGTCAACTCGAGACTCTTCTCTTTTCTTGGTGACTCGCCGATTGGGCAAAGCCATGGAAGCTTGGTTGGTGATGGGCTAGTGAGGCTAGCGGCTTGGTGGGTGGTTGATTGTGGCAGACGGCAGGCGTTTTGGTGCATTGTTATCGATGGTGCTGGGTCGTGGATCGTGCGGGCGAAAGAGGGGATCAGCGAGGTGGTGGTGGATGGTCAAGCAACGATTCGGACAGTTGATAGAGGAACAAAGAGAAGAAAGTACGAATTATTCCAAATGAGAGTGTGTCTGTTTATGCCTGCCGGAGTCGATTGTCTCGTGTCGTGGCCACCTAGTTCATTCTTGGGTGGCTGCTCGGGTGACTATTGAAGTGGCTGCTCGGAGTGTTTCTACCGGGCTGCCAGTGGACAAGGCCTCGTAATCTGCAGGTTGGCAGCGACTGAATGCACCCGATGGATGCCCTGGCAGTGGGCAGTCCGTGCAGTTTGCAGGTTCCAGGGGAAGGCCGCCGCAATGAGACACATCAACGCAATGGCAACTTGCTGGCCGGCCCACCGGGCTGCAGATGATTAAATATATGAAATAGAAAGGAAAGGGAAAAGGAAAAAGTACATCTACATGTACGGACTAGTACGGACTACAGAGTATTAGTAGGTAACTACCAGGTCGTACCTGTTAGTACTGTTAGTAGTACAAGTACATTAGTAGGTATGTACCTGAGTATTATCCCCCTGCCCCGGACCCCTCTAAAAAAAAACCTCGCCCAACCGAACCACGTTGTCCACAGCGGCGCCGCCACTGAAATCCTGGCACCAACCCGGACAGCCCATATTTGGCAATCCATCCATCCAAATCTTGGAACTTTTTCTCTCTCGTTTCTCGTTTCTTGTTTGTTGCCCAACCGAATCTTCACCACTCAACGCCATTGCTTTTCTTGCCTGAACAACCAAAGACCACGAGCTACCACGTGCCCATCTTGGCCATCGCCACCCTCTATCCGTACCGCTCTCCCTGTACTACCTTGTCGCGACCTGTCGGGCAAGCAATCACCATCGCGTCCCGCAACAGTCTAGCGTCTGCCACACCGCGCAACACGCTCCGTTCCACAGGCCCAACACACGACCATCTCGTCCAACGCTGCTACCACGCTTCCTCGCTCATTCATCTTGCGTCTCCTTCTGCCGCCTTTTCCATTTTGCTGCACCTTTGAGTGCTTCTCGCCCCTGCTGCCATCATCCTGCTCGACTTCGCCGACGTGTCGACTTGTGTGCTTATCCGCGGCCTCATCCTTGCTTTGCTTTGCTCGCCACCATCCTACCCAACCACGGTATCGCATCTCTTCATCAAATCGCCCTCTGTAGGGTCCCGACTCGATTTTTCCCCTTTGAGACATACCAGGCATTCACCCCTCTTGAATCGTGAATGTCTCGGCCCTTTTCGAGACCACCAATCCTTACTTTCGCTTTCAGTCTGCGTCACAACAACGGTCGCAATTTTGCTTCCCGTCGCTCTTCTAACCCCGCCTGCCTTTACAACATATCGACAGCTTCCCGTCTGGAAGAAAACCTATACCTGACTGCCCCTTCCGACCTGCGTCCACGCGGTGACCGCCGACGGTCATCTTTCGCCAATCATGGCCGAGACATCAAAACACTACCCCCCCATCGCGCCCTGCGACACAACAACAGACACCGCAATCTCTGCAACCTCTCCCACGCAACACCATCCGTCTCCGAGCCTAGAGTCCAAGACTATTAGCCCCATTGCCAACAGAGTATGCACGCCCCTCGGGCTCTTTGTCCATCCCCCCAATAGAGGCCTTCCCATGACCATGCCTCAGACTCTTACCCCAGAGTCTGCTCCGGCCTCTCCCACCCGACGTGACAAGGTCGCAACCTCAACATCACCGATTCGGCAACCTGGAGCCAGTCCTACTCGATCTAAAATGGTTGTTTCTGACTGTATGCGAAAACGAACCGACTCCATCTCTGACGCTATCCGTGCCGCCGCTGCCAACACCCGCTCCAAATGCGATGACGCATCTTCGCCTCTGGTCCCTGTCGGAGAAATGCAACCCCTCCACACCGGCACCGTCCTTGCCAACACCAAGATGGTCCACCCCAAACCCATCAGTAGAGTGCTGCCTGCCGATATTACCAGCCGGCCTGGCACTGCTAGCAGCGTTGCGCAGCTTGAAATGACGGCCCAACAACTATCCATGACCAGCTCCATCGACGACGCTATCCGAGATTTACACGGCGAATTGAAACGAAGCGACTCTAGACGATCATCAATCCTCGCCGCCACCCTCAAAACAGGAGACGAAACCGGCCTTGCTGCCCCGAGTCAGCTAAAGAGGCACCTCTCGTCCACATCGTCTATTGTATCGACAAACATTGCCGCACGCCAGGGCGGCTATTCACCTGCTGCCTTCGTCAAGTCGCCCAGTGCTTCTGGGAGTGGTCGCTTAATCCCTGGTTCGCTAACGGCTGCATCGCCCTCGGAGGCCGAAGACGCCAGCCTTCTGTCCCGGCACGGCCCTGGCAAGAGCTCCGTCCGCAGTGTGCGCTCTTCAAAACTGTCATTGGCAGATATTTCCGAGTCTGAGCCTATTTCACTCACACAGACCGTTCTGGACGAGGCCGACAATGCACCGCCGCTTGAATTAGAGCCCACCGTCCACGAAGCAGCTGCCCACAAGGATGAAGGCAATCATAAGCCCACCACCAATGCTTTCCACGAAATGATGCAGGGGTGGGCTGTGCAGCAGCCTGCCGTGAGCTACTCGACAGAGCGCAATAGAGATGATGCTACGATGCTTGACCGCGAACCCCGTCCCGACACTTCTCATTCGCAAGATACCTTTCATCAGGCTCAAGTCGCATTCTTTGACTTTGATGGAGTTCACTGCCCTGATCATGGAACCGGCACCAATAATCACAGTTTTGACGAGGAGCGTTTACCTATCGCGAGAGGCTATGTTGCCGTTGATCAGCATATGGATGGGTTGGACGACCATATCTTCAACCTTGCCCCGTTGCAACTTCCTCGAGGTCCTCCTCAACCGCCGACTTTCTCATACGGCGATGATTCTGTCTCACCACCTCCGCCACCCGTTGGTCTTGTTCGTCCGCAGTCTTTCTTCGACCCGGCCTCGGGCGTTCAGATGAACTATTATCCGGCACGTGTTCCGGCCACCTTGAACATTCCCCCAAAGCTGTCAAACAAGCCCAAGGCCCTCCAAAGAAACACCAGGCAGTCCAAAGTCCTAAGTGTCATGATGAGCGGCACCCAGCAAACCGTCAGTAGCGACGCCGCTCGCCGAGCTTCTGCCATGCCGATATTGGGTAGCACGACTGAGCTAGCTGATCCGCGGCCTGCGAAGGAGCGTCACCACGAACGTCGACCTTCCTTCCTCCCTCTGTCACCTGAGGAGATGCAGAAAATTAATGAGCCTCTTGCCGAGACCGTGGAACCTCCAGCTCTAGCCCAGGAGAGCTGTGATAATCTTGCTTCCACACTTCGGATCCCGAAACGTATTACCGAGCCCAAGACTGTCGAGAAGCGTAAGAGTCGAATGTCCATTATGGGCAACATCCCTTCCCAGCTTCGCGCGAGCGCATACTTTGATTCGCCTGCTATCACGGCCGATATCGAAGCCAAGAACGGTTCTGCGATGAATGCCCTTGACGATATTTTGGACGCTGGTGTCAGTGCTCCGGTTGGGGCATTCACTGATCACCTCTTTGCTGGAAAACTTGGTTCTGAAATCTACGGGACAACTAAGAGACCGTCCCATGCTTCATCACCATCCTTGCCGCCGGCATCCAGCGAGAACGGGGGCAAAAAGCGATCTTCATGGATGGCACTCGGCCGCCGTAGTCACAGTCGCAATAGCCAAGACATTTCCAAACTGCACAGCGGTTCTAACTCTCCTCACTTGACAGGCGAAGCTGACAGCGACCATGTCAGACAAATGCCCACAAGCTCGCTGGAGCACAATGGGGAAGAACCCATTGGTGGGGAGGAGGAGAATGAAGAGGCATTAGAGGAGTATGTCGGAGTCCCAAGCACTCTACTTGCGGAATTACAGATTCGCAAACAGCAGCAAAAGGATCGCATCCAGAACAATATCCACCTCGCGCACGGTACGCAAGCTACACTTCTCGAACTCGATACCGTCGCCGAGACGCAGAGAAATGATCGCAAGAGCAAGCGTGTCAACTTGCTCTGGGAGGATCCGGAAGCGCATTTGGACCAGAATGGCTCCGATGACGAGGATATCCCTCTTGCCATCATCGCCGCTAGACAACAAGGCGCAAAGAACATGGCAGATCTCGAGCGCCCGATTGGTCTCATAGAAAAGAGAGAGATTGAAGAAAATGAGCCCCTGAGCAAACGTCGTGCGCGTCTGCAAGGCTGGGACAACTCATTCTTCGCACCTCGGCCCCAGAGCATGTTGATGGCGCCTACTCGATTGGGTGATACACGACCGCGACAATCGATGATCTCTCTAAACTTACTTGCTCCCGAAGATGTTGAAGGTGAAACACTGGCTGACAGAAGGAAGCGCCTCGCGTCAAATGTCGAGCAGGACAAGGGGCTTACTTTGCCTCCGGCTAGACCTGTTAGCGCAGCCTTTTCTGCCGAGCTTTTGAGTCAATTTGACCCAACAGAAGCAGGAAAGCTAGAAGGCAGTGCAGATGGCAAGGACACCAAGGTAGTAAATGGAGCGCCGGAAGAAGAAGAGACATTAGGCCAGCGCCGCCGGCGCCTGCAAGCTGAGAAAATGGCTCGCCAACAGGAGATGGCACACGGTGTCACTGCGGCTGGCTCTACCGGACACCATAAAGACCGGCGGACGAGTCTTGCCAGTGTTCTCTCGGTGCACCCGAGAAAGAGCCCGGACCTGCGAGTTCAGGAACAAATACAGCGCCGGGAGCAGGAGGAACGCATTGCGCGCGAGAACGAGGCCAAAATGTCGGCCATGCGTCTGCAAATGCCTTCGACATTATCCGTGCCTGGGGCCGTACAGAAGGGGGGATTCTACAATGGAGCATATAACAACGGATACGGCGGACGTGGTGGTTACCAGCGCCCAGTTTCTGCCCAAGTTGTTGGGCAGGGTCAACTAAATCGACCCAACAGCATCGCCTTTAACCACGGACCCCAGCAGGGCGTCTATGTGAATCCCTACGCAGGACGTAGCACACACACACTTGGGGCTATGCATGTGTACAACGGCGCAAATGGTGTGTATGGTGGCATGCAACCCAACAACCAGATGCAGATGCCACACAACCCCGGCTCGATGGACCGAGTCGAATCTTGGAGACAAGGCGTCTTTCCTTGATGGACTGAGCTACATTACCGTCTCGCGTACGGACTGGGCGCTTCGCAAACAACCTACCATGACGCTGCACACGATGCTTTTTTTGTACTCATATTTGTTTTGAGCGCTTGGGAACGGCGCATTTGGAAACAAGGCCAACCAAGATATAGCATTCACACAGCCTGGCATTGCGAGGCGTTTTGATTTGAGAATTTACTTTTATTTGTCTTTTCGTGGTCATTTCATCACTCGCACGTCGATGCAGTGCTCTCATCTTGATGGAACTTAATGCAACAGCGAAAAGCGATGGCACATTTTGCGGCAGGATATCTGGCCCTTTTTTCTGGATAGCCTAGTTGGATCAATACATCTGGCATGACGAAGAACCAAAAAGGATGAATGATGTGACGTTAACAGAGTAGTCGTAGACACTGCATGGTGCAGTGAAGGCAAGGTACGTTGTGAAAAGATGTGACGCGGGGTTGACTACATAATATGGCTGGGTATACAAAATTCAATGCAGATGCTTTATATGCAATATGCTCGTTGAAGCCTCGTAGATTATGATGATGATGATCATGCATCTTGTTCGTCGTGAATGTCCTTTTGCTCGGCCTGCTCAAAGGCAGCGCGGAGGGGTATCTCGGATAATTTGACAATTTTTGTCTTTTTATAAAACTTCCAAAGCAAAAACGCGACGGCCACGAGGGGAATATCGAGGTAGGACGAGACAAAGGCTTCGGGGCTCCAGTTGCCCTTGGTGAAGACGCGGAAGCCGGCGGTGAGCAGGATGATGATGCACATGCCGAGGGCCCAGCACGAGGCGTACAAGGTCCAGGCGTTGTGCCAGGGCAGGCGCGTCTCGGGGATGCCCTGGACGCGCATTGCCAGGCGGAGGCGGATGTGGTTGATGAGGATGGCGATCCAGGAGACGAGGACGCCGGCGGCGGTGAGGCTGACGAGCCAGTAAAAGGCGGTGAGGGCGCCGCTGGACAAGCTCATGAAGCTGAGGAGCATAAAGACGGAAAACAGGGCGACGCAGGCGTAGGGGACGCCCCAGGAGGTGGTGCGGAGGAAGACGGCGGGGGCCTGCTTCTTGAGGGCGAGGGCGTAGAGCACGCGGGTGCCGGAGAGGAGGGCCTGGTTGGACGAGGACCAGGCCGAGGATATGAGCACGGCGTTGACGACGGAGGGTATGGCGGGCAGGTGGGCGGCCTGGGCGGCGATGACAAAGGGGCTCTGGGTGACGGAGCTGCCGCCGCCGGCGAGGCGCTCGTCGTTGCTGGCGACGAGCATGCCGACGATGAGGATGGAGAGCATGTAGAAGAGCACGATGCGGATAAAGACGTTCTTGCAGGCGGCGGGGATGGCCTTGCGCGGGTTGCGCGTCTCGGCGCCGGCCATGGCGATGGACTCGACGCCGGCAAAGGAGAAGACGGCCGACGTCATGACGCTCCAGTAGCCGAGGAAGTGTCCCCAGCGGCCGTTGGCGATGTACTCGACGAGCGGGCCGGGGTGCTTCCAGTAGGTGAAGTAGAGGGCGGGCACGCCGGGCACGCCGCCGAGGTCGATGACGAGCCCGAGGATGACGAGGAAGACGACGAGGGCAATCTTGAGCAGGGCGAAGAAGAACTCGACCTCGCCAAAGACGCGGACGAAGCAGAGGCCGACGGCGACGGTGAGGACGACAAAGGTGACGATCCACACGGACGGGTTCGTGCCGGGGGTCCAAAACTCAAACAGCACGCAGATGGCGGTGATCTCGGACGGGATCGACAGCAGGTTGCCGTACACGAGGTTCCAGCCGACGGCGAAGCCCCAGGCCGGGTCGACAAACGTCTCGGCGTGCCGCACAAACGAGCCCGTCACCGGCAGCAGCGCGCACACCTCGCCGAGCGCAAACTGCACCGCGCACACCACCAGCCCGACCGTCGCGTACCCGAGCAGCGCCCCGAGCGGGCCGCCCGTCTGCACCGCGCCCCCGAGCCCCAGGAACAAGCCCGTGCCAATGGCCCCCGCGATCCCGAGCATCGACAGGTGCCGCTCGGCGAGGCCCCGCTGGAGGTCGCGCTGCTCTGTGGCCGTGACGAGGTCCGCGTCGTCTTCAGGAGGAGGGTTGCTGTTATTGCTGCTGCTGCTGCCGCCGGGGAGGATGCTGCCGTAGAGGGCGCCGCCGCCGCTGTCCGCGTGCGAAGAGAGGAGCGGCCCGCGGGCGCCGCCCATCGTCACCTCCATCATGGTCTCGGCGGCCTTGGGTGAGGACGAGGATGGTGTTGGAGCCTCGTCGTAGAGGGAAGTCTTGGACATTTTCAAGACAGAAAGAGAGAGGAGAAAATTCGGCACGAGAGAAGGAAGAAGGGGGGGGGGTGTTCGGCTGGCGCACAAAAGAGTAGCCGGCGCACGAGCAGTTCGCTTGGATTGGCTGCGACGACCTTATCTCATGGCTGTTCTTTCTGAAAAAGTTTGTACTGTCCTCGCATAGATCAATGTCTCATCCTTCAGCTGCGTGTATGTAAGCTGTCGCAATCGGTAAATGTCTTGCAAAGAGTGCGACAGCTACAGATTAATATACGAAAAGAAAAAAAATCACCATGCCGAGTTCGGATGGTGGAATGGTGTGCTCGTCGGCGCCCCGCGGCGCAAATTATTCTGGAGAACTCTAATAATAATCAATACTAACTCGTACCACTTCTATTTGAAAAACTTACATCTCCTCCTTTAATCAATAGTAATAACGCCCGTGATAGTTGACATTAATGACAAAAACGGCAAAAACGGCTCATCTTGTGCTAAGAAAATACCTTGATGCAATTCCATTATAACTCTATGTAGAGATGAGGTGAATAAACCATCATGTGTCAATCTCAAATACGTAAAGACGTAAAGGAAAAAAAGGTATCAACGCCGCCCTGATAAATAGCAAAAGACATGAGAGATGATGTAGGAAAAAAATAAACAAGAAAAGAAAACTCCCATCCGTAATACGTCGCAAAAAAAAAAAAAAAACATCATTCTTCCCGTCGAAATTCATGCGCATCAATTTATGCGTTCTTCTCCTCGGTCCAGACACCTTGGATTCTGCTCTTGCGCAAAATCTGCGAAGCGAGATCAGCCATCGTTCCGCTCGTCAACAACTCCAGCACCTGCAAATGTGCCTGCAGCTCCTTTCCGATCCAGTTGCGCAGCTCAATCGCATTGAGTGAGTCCAAGCCAAACGCAGTGATGGTCGTCGTGGCCTGTCGGGCCACCATCAGATCAGGGTGCAGCATAAGAATGGCACCCAGCTTCTCGCGCAGGCCAGTCGTCACAAGCTCAATCGCCTCGTCCTCCGTTGTGGCCTTTCCAAGTTTCTTGCCAATAGGAATGTTCGCCGCACTGTCGCCGCGTCCAGCCGCAGCGCTCGCTGCAAGTGCGGCATCTCGCAGGGGTTTGAACCTGGCATCAGCTGCATAGTACGGGAAGTTGCTCGCGTCGCTCAAGTCAAGACCAGTAATAGCCTGGTCATTGCTAAAAGTCCCAATCTTTCCATCAATCGACGCCTCCACAAGAGCAAGCACTTCGCTCTCGCCCATGGTGCTGCCCGACAGATTCTTGAGCACCTCGGTCTGCTTGGCCGAGTTCTCAGCCAAGTAGCCAACACCCTCAACTGCCGTCAAGTTGAGAGATGTGGAAGCAAGACCAAGCTGCCGACGATGGACCGTCAGTGCATCCAGGAATGTGTTGGCCGCAGCGTACGCGGCCTGGCCACGGTTACCAACAATGCCCGATACTGACGAGAGAACAATGAAAAAGTCAACAGGAGCCCCAATCAGAGCATTGTGGAAGTTCCAGCCTCCCGAAACCTTGGAGCGGATAACAGCCTCGTAATCTTCAAACCTCATGTTCTCGAACAGAGTGTCACGCAGCACCATCGCGGCATGGATAACACCGAGAATCGGAGGTAGTGAGCCCTGGAGCTGAGCAATGAGTTCGTTGACCTTGGCCTGGTCCGCAACGTCACACGCCATGACATGAATCTTTGCGCCAGAGAGCTCGCAGTCTGCACTGAGCTTTTCTAGCTCTGGCGTCATGTTGCCGCTGCGAGAAAGCAGCACGATGTTTCTCGCGCCTCGCTGCACCATTCTCTTGGACATGGATCGGCCCAGGCCACCCGTACCACCGATGATAATGTACGTGGCATCAGCCTTGAGCAGGTTGGCATTGGGCTCGGGGTGAGTGGCATTGATCTTTCCGTCAAGCTCATGGCTGACAATGACCTTGCCAGTTGTCTTGCCACTCTGCAGTTTACGCAGAGCCGATTCGACCTCGCCAATATTGACAGTCGTGATGGGGCTAATGGGCTTGATCGTCTTCTTTCCCAAGAGTTCCATCACATCGCGGAAGACGCGTCCCATAATCTTGGGTCTGAAATCAGCCACCTTGGTCAGGTCCACGGAGCTGAAGGTGCAATTCCACTCGAACTTGGCCATCTCCAGTCTGGTGTTTGAATTAATGTCTCGCTTGCCAATCTCGATGAAGCGGCCAAAGGGGGCCAGGCAAGACCAAGTCGCTCGCAACAGGTCGCCAGCAAGGGAATTGATTACAACGTCCACTCCTTTGCCGCCAGTGGCATCTCGTAGGGCCGGGCCAAAAGAAGTGTCTCTGCTGTAGAAGATGTGGTCTTCAGCAATGCCATACTCCTCGATGAGATGCTGCTTCTTGTCGAGGCTGCCGACTGTTGCAAAGATCTCGGCACCAATCATTTGCGCAAGTTGGATGGCAGCCTGGCCGACACCTCCAGACGCAGCATGGATGAGGATCTTCTCGCCAGGTTCCAGGCGAGCAAGATCAATGAGACCGTAGTAAGCAGTGCAGTAGACAACGGGAATAGAAGCCGAGGTCGCGAAATCGATGCCTTCGGGGATGAGGCCTGCACTGGTCGCCAGAGAGCGAGCGTAGGTTCCATAAGCACCATGGGTCATGGCACAAACACGGTCACCAACGTTGAGCGATGTGACGTTGGAGCCAATGCGCGAAACGGTACCGGCACACTCAACTCCAAGGTAAGGGCTAGCCAACTGGCCCATCGCAATGACGACATCCTTGAAGTTCATGCCAGTGGCAGCCACCTTGATCTCGATTTCGTCCTCACCGAGCACGTACTCTGCTTCATCCTTCCAGTACAAAGAATCAAGTGCACCATAAGTCCCAACAGTCAGCTTGAGACGGCGTCCAGGCTGAGAAAAGTTTTGGGCGTAGGGACGAGACGGCTGAGTGGCACGGAAAAGCTCGAGGTCGACATCATTCTGGTTGTAGACACGAGGCACAAACAACTTGCCATCCTTTTCAGCAAACTCGAAGTCGACAGGGGCGTCATCTTCCGGGGTCTCCAGTGTTGTCTTCATGGCAGTGATGATCAATTGGGCCTGATCAACAGGCTGAAGAGTCGACCTGGGGTGAAGATCCAGGGTTCCGGCAATCTTGCTAGATTCAGACCGGATGGTACGCATCATGCCTTGCGCGAGGTTGTTCAACGGAGTTGTGGCAACGTGGTACGCGCCAGTACCAACCCAGAGCATGGAGGAGCAGTCCAAAAGAAGCTTTTGGATCCGGGTAAAAGTAGCGTCATCCATGTTGTGGAGAACGGGTCGCTCAACTTCGTTCAGGCAAATATATCTCGTGGCAGAAGATATCTCCACATCGGCAAGGGTAGTGATGTTTGGCATCTGACCACCAGTCTGCAGTTCAATGAGGTCGGCCAACGCTGAAGCCAATGGCGTCGCGCCAGCATCGCAGATGATGGTAATGGGAGTCTCACTCAAATCGACCCTGTTGGGATATGCGTGGACGTTGGCATATCCATCGATCACACCGTTGGCGTCATCATTGGCAATGCCATTGGTTACACCGTTAGTATGGCCGTTGGCATGACCGTTGGCAATACCATTGACATGACCGTTAGTATGGCCGTTGGCAAGGTCATTGGTATGACCGTTAGTATGACCATTGGCGTGGCCATTGGTATGACCGTTGGCAATGCCATTGGCATCACCATTGGCGTGGCCATTGGTATGGCCGTTGGAAAGGCCATTGGTATGACCGGTAGTATGACCGTTAGCAATGCCATTGGCATCACCATTGGCGTGGCCATTGGTATGACCGTTAGCAATGCCATTGGCATCACCATTGGTGTGGCCTTTGGTATGACCGTTGGCCAGGTCATTGGTTACACCATTGGTCACCCCGTTGGTTATACCATTGGCATCACCATTTGCGTGTCCATTCGACATACCGTTGTCGTGATCCTTAGTGTGGCCATTCGCGACACCATTGGCGTGCCCATTGGCATGACCATTGACCTCGCCATTAACATGGCCATTGCTGTGCCCATTGCTGTGCTCATTAGCCTCTGGCGCACTGTCCTTCGCCTTCTGCTCGCTCAGCGGCTCCCATTTGACATTGTAGCACAGCGAGCGAGGCGCTTGGCCCTCAAACACATCACCATACAGGGGGTTCATCAGGAGTCCGCGGACTGAAATGACAGGCGCAGTGGGGCTCTGCTTCCAAACATCGACATAAAAGTCAGCAGCACCAGCCGGATTGGTCTCGGGACACTTTGTCACGACTTGGACAACGTCGCCGACTGAGTTGGGCGACTCTGGTGTGATTTCAAGCTCGTTGACAGCAGCAGGCATGAACAGGTGAGGCATGTCTCCACGACCAGCACCGAGGTTGAGGAAGACGGCTTGGAAGACGGTATCAAGGAAGGTACTGGGAACGATACTCTTGGTCTCGAACTGGTGGGGCATGCACTGAGCAGTGTCCTTGAGGGCAATGGAGCAGCTCGCGACATTATTGAAGACGCGAAGGCTGCCAGCTTCCTTGCTGTCAAAGCTACCGCTGTAACCAGCGCCTTTGGCCTCCAACTCGCTGTAAAAACGCTCCACGTCGACGTTGGTAGCGTCACTGCTCTCAATATATTCCCTGCGCTTCACAGCAGAGTCATAGGTGAGGGGTCGAATCAAATTGGCGGAACTCTTCTTCTGGATACCAACGAGACCACGGCAGTGCTCGAGCCAGCCTCGCGACTGAGTCCATGAAGAGATGTGGAATGAATCCCACTCATCCGAGTACGCCCCAAGGCCCTCGGCGTATGACTTGAGGCTGAAGCGGAGGTCATAGGTGCTGTTATCGTCCAGGAGCAATGCCTTAGTGACCTTGATTTCACGCATGCGGAATGAAGCGACATCTTCCACTGCAATACCGCGGAGTTGCGCACGCTGGGAAGCTGCCTCGGTCGCCATTGTAATATAACCGGAGAGAGGAAATGTAGGCAGCCCCTGCATCCTGTGGTCCTTCATCCAAGGAATGTCGTCTGTGGTAATAACACTCTTCCAGGTGGGTTCATCTTCATTGCAAAAGTCATCTAGGATGCCAAGAAGATCATGGCGCGGGAATGGCTTGAGGCGGCAGCTTTTTCCAGCTCGCGACTCTGCCCAGTACTGGTGCTGTGACCACGAGTACGGCACCATATCCGAGATGAGCGACGGCCGCTCCTGGCCAGGGGGGGTCAGATTGACGGCCGAAAAGTCAATAGGGTGACCTCGGCTCCAAAGATTGCCTGCCAGCTTGACAGCTGTAGTGGTAGCTTCCTGATTGCGCATCAAAGCAGAGAAGTACTTGACACTGGCGGCGGCCTGGGGGCTTATGCTCTTCAGGATCTGCTTGATCGGGCCCTCCAAAGCAGCATGTGGTCCTAGTTCAACAATGGCGTCTGGCTTTCCGATCTGATAAAGCTCAGCAAAGGCAGACGAAAAACGGACGGGATTTGTCAGATTGTCGACCCAATAGTCGGCACCAAGAGCAGCAGTATTATCAAGCCTTGCACCCAGAAGAGAAGAGTAGAACTCGACGCCTTCGGTTGGAACTGGTTCCATAGTCCGGATGGCAGACAAATAGTCGTCGGCAACAAGTTTCATGTGAGATGAATGATATGCCATCTCAACACGAAGCTTGCGATTGAACATGCTGCGCTGCTCAAGCTCCGCCGCGAGGTGATCAACGTCGGCCTCATCACCAGAAGCAGTAATGGAGTTGGGAGAGTTCTCACAGGCCACAGTGACACCAGTAAGACCCATAGATTTGATGATTCCCTTCACTTCCGCAGGGCCAGCACCAACAGCAAGCATTGCACCGTGAAGGTCTGGGTTGCGCTGCTTCATCTGGGCAGCATAGTGGCCGCGGTAGTAAGCAGCGGCCATGGCTTCCTGCAAGGTGATAGCACCGGCTGCATAAGCAGCGCCCATCTCACCAGAGGAGTGTCCAATCACCATGGAGGGCTTGATGTTCCAAGTCTTCAGCAGCTCAACGAGACCGAGCTGGATGGCAGTGCAAATTGGCTGCGAAATGTGGGCAAGGCCGACGATGGATTCGCTCTTGTCGCGTACCAGCTCTTCCAAGAGAGAAAAGTCCGCTCCAATGCTTTCCAGGTAATCAGAAGCAGTTTTGACAGTCTCAGCAAAGATGGGGTGAGTGTTGAGGAGCTGTTTGCCCATCTGGGGCCACTGAGCACCTTGCCCAGTGAAGACAAACGCCAACTTCAAAGGATCGGTGGTCGCGACGGTAGGAATTACGGCTTCAGAGTTCAATGTGGAGACAAGCTCATCAAAGCTACCGCAAGTGAAGGCCAGGCGGTAGTTATGATGAGTTCTGCGCTCACCCAACGTGTATGCCATGTCGCGAATAATACGCTTCTGGAAGACTTCGGGGTGTTGCTCAGTGTAAATGCCAATAGCTGCAGCATTGCGCTTGGCCGCACCTTCGTCGTTGCCTGACATAACAAAGAGCCGGGGCACAACTTGATTGTCGTTTGCTTCAATAGCAAGGTCTTTGGCGACCTGCGAGAGGGGCGCTTTTTCGAGAACGACATGGGCGTTTGAGCCACCGAAGCCAAAGTTGTTGATGCTGATGAAACGCTTGCCTTTGGGCCAGGGTCGAATCGTAGTGGGAACCTTGATGTTCCACTCGTCCAGGGGAATGGCAGGATTGGCCTTCTCGAAGTTGCAGTTGGGGAGGATGAAGTTACGCTCCAGCATGAGAGTAGACTTGATAACGGAGAGCAAGCCACTGGCATTCTCAAGATGACCAATGTTGGTTTTCACTGAGCCAAGATATAGAGGGCTTCTCTTGGTGCGACCTTGGCCAAAGAATTTGTGAATTGCAGTAGCCTCCAAGGGATCGCCAACCTTGGTACCTGTGCCATGAGCTTCGACGAAAGCAACATCGTTGGGACTGATGTTGGCGCGAGCGTAGACCTCGCGCATGAGATTTTCTTGCTGCTTGGCGCTTGGCGAAGTCAGGCCAACCGTCTTGCCGTCTTGGTTAATTCCTGTGTTGACGATAATGGAGCGAATCTTGTCGTTGTCGCGGATGGCCTGGTCGAGAGGCTTGATGATGACGCAGCCAACACCCTCACCGCAGGCAAATCCAGAGTTGCCTCGGTGATCAAAAGCGTATGTCTTGCCAGTCGGGGTGAAGAGACCCAACATAGACATTTGAATCAGATCGCCTGGGTTCATGTACAGATTGCTGGCGGCAACGATGGCGGAACTGCAGTCGCCGCTTCGGATGCTTTGCACTGCGGCATGCATAGCATGCAGACTGGAAGAACAGGCTGTGTCGACGGAAAAGGATGGGCCGTTGAGATTAAAGTAGTATGAGATGCGACCAGCTTGGATGGAGCTGTGGCCACTGGTTGCTTCGAACATTTCGGTCTGGTTGAGATCTTGCAAGCTTCCGGTACGATAGTCGGCTCGTTTTGTTCCAATGAAGACGCCCATTTTCTCGCCAGAAATCTTTCCCTTGGGGAGACCAGCATTCTCTAGGGCCTCGTATGTGCATTCGAGAAGTTGTCTTTGGTTGATGTCTGCGAAACCCATTAGCACTAGCAACGCAACATTCCAGAGAATGCCCAGGCTTACCCATAGAACTGGCTTCTTGCTTGGTAATGTTGAAGAAGGGGGCATCAAAAATAGAGAAATCCCGGTCGATGAAGTAGCCTCCAACCTGGTTGAAGGTGCCTCTCTTTTGGGGGTTGGGGTGATAATAGGCCTCGGCGTTGAATCTACTCTTGGGGATAGGGCCAGAACCGTGTCGGGACCGGGACAGCATGGTCCAAAATTGGTCGACAGTTCTCACATCGCCAGATGTGCGGCATGCCATGCCGACAATGGCGAGAGGCGTGGGGGTCTCCATCCTGGCAATGGAGAACGAATTGGCGCCTTATGATGGGGGAATATATGATGATGGTTATGTGCAGTAAGAGGGACTCGTGAAAATATACTTGCTCGACTCTTGGGTATAATGAATTAATAATAGGGCGACAGTGTAAAGAGCATGAAGAGAGAGTTGTCGCCGCTCGTGAGGATGCGGACAGAATCAGAAGTAGAACCAAGGGGGGAACCGAGCGAGTGAGCTAGGAGGGCAGCTATATATGAACAGACAGCAGGAAGATTGAACCTGGGAGGGGCCGATGAGAACTGAAGAGCACATAGGCAAGGGATGGTTTTGACTACACATCTTAATAGGCGTATGACAATAGCCTTGCATGGTTTGGGGGTGTGGGACAAGTATTAAAACGGGGAAGTATTGACCGGGACAATCAAGTGAGCTTTTAGTGAGTACCTCAGTCAAATAGATAATCACGGACCGCGAATGCCGCACAACGAAAGCAAAGAAGCAACGGAAGGAAGGGTTCACGGACGAGGCCAGGAATGGGGGGGGTGTGCAGTTTGGACATCCCAACCATGCATGGACCATGGTGGAGGTATCGCGGGGCGCTGTGGAGGGGGGCGTGAGGGGCGTGAGCAGATCAGCCGAGAGGGCAAAGATGTGGCGCCATGTGAATACTGGAGAGACAAGTTGAAGCTCTGGTTCGGGTCTTTTGTTTGGTCTTTTGGTACTGTTGCAATGTTTCGCCAAAAGCGGCGGGGTATCAGGCCTGAAGGGACTTGGTCAGTCAGTTTTTGCTTCCCCTGTGTTCTGGTACCAAGTTCAGGTTGAGTGATATACCGTAAGGCTGAATCTTGAGTAAGCGAAGGTTCGGATAGGACGGCTGGCAGCTGAATGAGCGGAAGGGTGAGAGCAAAGCTGGGGGGACGAATAGTTAGCAGGGGAGCCAGCCATCTGTCATCTGCGGCACGGAACAATGCGTCAGTTGTCAGCTACAATACTTGAGAATTGCCAATAATATCAACACGGTCGATATGCATGGAAATAATGAACGAAAATGAGACATGAGACATTGTCAAGGGGCCATTCCAGGATGAACTAGACTGAGACGGGGTATGCGCTCCTTTGCTTTCCTACAAAGCTGCACCATTTCGGTACGGTCCAGCGTTGGATTCGGTGGCCAGAACAGAGTGCATATGCATGCAACTCACAGAACAGACATATGTATGCCGGGGGTGAAGCATAACACATAAATGGTTAGGGCGGGTAGTCCAAACGGGCATATGTAGTCAAGGACTGCCCACCAGGTTCCCCCAACTCTTGACAAGTCCTTAATTGAATCCTGGAACCGAGCGTGGCGTGTGGGGGCTGCCGGGTGGTGGGAGTGGTAACTACGACGCCGTCAGTCAAACCGTGTAATCGGTTGGCGGTGGTAGTCAAAGTTCAAAGTTGCATGGCCAGTTCCGTCGATGGCGACTGTGAGTGAGTACTCTGTACCGAGTTTGCCAACGGGAGGCCAATCATCCGGGGCAAGATGGGATGGAGATGGGAGAAGGCAGGCGAGCCAGCCGTTGGCCGTCTGTGAGCCGCAGCACGGTCCGAACGTGCTTGTTGCGCGCGCGGACGAAAAAAGCAGCGCAATGAACCATGGCTCGGCGGTCGGACATGTATTGTTTGGGCTCCCGTGCTGCTGATTGGTACTTTGATGAGCGGCGGCGCCAGCAGGCGGGTTGCGGCTGCAGCCCGCACCACACAACACGCACATTGCGGTGCGCTAGATGCGAAACAGGCATAGCAAAAAGGGCGAAAGCGACGCTGTGCTAGGACAGAGGCGCGCGAGGCCACGGGCCAGTGACTGTCATGATAGGCCAACTTTTGGAATGGGCCAATATTACGACGGGCGGCAGGGACTCAGGAGTCGCCAACACGGTTTGGCTGTCAACCGTGCAGAGACGAATTAGCGGAGGACTTGAGTGCTCGGGCAGACGGAGAAGGGCAAGTACTTGCAGTAGGCAAAAACGGACTGGGGTTGTCTCTGCGGAATCTGGCCTCGGAATTGCGTCTTTTGGTATGTCTCTTTTCCTTTTTTTCCTTTTTTTTCTGCTTCTGTCTTCTTTGCTGTTTCGTGTTGGTACAATAATCGAGGCCGGGGTCAGTGTCGGTGAGCCCCTCCCCCATCCCCCAGGTCATCTGGTCATCTACACGATAGCATCAGGAAACGCTGTCGAGCCTCGGCCGCGGCTCTTGGCCGAAGCATCTGACTCGGCTGTTGGGGTAAAGATTGGGTGGAGGGCCGGTAGAAAAGGGGGTTTTTGAGTTGGTAGGATCGACGGTACAGAGCATGTACATGTGTAGCGCAAAACATGTCGCGATAGGCAAGCGGGAGGTTTGATGGGTCGTGGGAGCGGGCAGGGGAGCACGGGCCATGAGCTGCCAGGGGGATCGTTTTCCAGGGTGCTGGAAGCCGGGCCGGCACTCGAGGGTTCGGAGGGGGAGTTTTTAGCAGCTTGGCGGCTTCTGTTTGGTGAGGGTGGCTGAAGCGGCGACAACCTGACACTGCGGGTGCGCCGTGCGGTTACCTTCCATTGCCAGTTAACACCATACCTGTTACTGGTACTACTGTAGTTACCTGGCCATTCTATTAATGAGCTACGAGACTGTATCCGTACATATGGGCCGTTTGCATCTGCCCAGAGGTAGTTACCTGTTTGCCCCTCCCTAAATTTGGATACTCGTGGCCGTTTGCTTTGCCTGCCTGCCGGATGCTACTCATACCTAGGTAGGTACCTAGGTAGCAAGGTAGGTAGGTAGGTACTTACCTGGTAGGTAGTTAGAGCATAGATATTATCTTATTCTCGCTGTGTTTGTCTGCCAGCTGCCTACTGTAATGATAAATGTTCAGCAGCTGTACGAATCCACCACCCGCCACATGTCCATCACCCGCCAGACCTGCAGCGTTTGGTGGCGCTCATGCGCATGCACCTTGCGTCGTGGCGCCGTGTGGCGCTGTTAGAGCCAGGCACAATCTATGTACCAGTTCCCTGGCTCAACACAGCACAATGACACACCGAGAAACCAAGGAATACCTATGTACCTAGGCCACTTAGCTCGGTATCAGCCTCAATATTGGCATGCAAGACACGGTGAGGTTCATTGTAGAATTCATCAACTCCAAACGTGAGAAACAAATCGTCGTTTGAGGAAAGACCACGAGATTCACTCGCCCCTCCTCCTGAGCGCCGCTACCCTAGTGTTGAACCAACCAGTCTGCCAGTCTACCTACCGACTCGGATGACTTGAACCAGCTAACGCAACCTCCACTTTACCAGGATCATTGAAGTGATTAAAGTGCTACTCGTAGCTGATAAAATACACACGGCCCTCGCCTCCGTTGGTCAAGCACCGGTGACCAACCGTACAATCTTCATCAAAATCAGGCACATGAGTAATGCCAACTTTAAAAAAAAATCACTATTGAGTCTAATAATACACTAATACCCCATCCATGCCCTAAACCAAAGAACGCCTGTTATAGATTGCCGAATGGCTAACAAGGTTCCATCTCATACACTCACGACTCCCACAAGGCCATCCGAATGCAACACTTTCGGAACCTGCGAGCCGTTCCAGCTTCCTTTAGTAATCGACCACAGGCCACTTCAGCTTGAGACTAGTATATGCTCCTTCGAATCTCATCACAGTCTCCTGCGTCCGAGTCTCCATGCCCATCCATGTTGGCTCTTCGGGGATGCCGCTCACCCCCCCCCCCTCTCTTCCCATTCCGGCATTCTTACACTCACCGGCTATATTATAACCTCAGCGGCCTAGAGTTTCCTACGGTTGCACTTTCTCATAACCACCGGGATCGTTTGATAATTGAGCTGGGGTGGTCGTTTTATGAGCAGGGTATCTTCAGTATGCATGCCGGTGGTTGTAACCCTCTGCTTACGGCCGCATACCCTTGCTGCTGGCATATCCTTTATCCAGCCTGTGTAATTTGTAACATCTTTGTCCGGCGAACCAATGGATGATCCGGCGAGACATCCAGCTTCCGGCACGTGTTCATTAATGCATGCGTTGACGGTCCAGCTTCATCACGAGCAACAGCCACTGCAGCTTTTCCATAGTTGCTCCAGAAAACAGACCGAACCCATGCATGCACTACATTGCAGAAATGCAGTGTCACCTCCCTATCCTGGCTTGTCCGTCGCTCTGCATGACATAAAAGAACCAGAAAGCATCAAGACATGGGGCATGCCCGGTCCGCCATATCCCCGAGCGAACTGTTTCGGGGACATGCTGCTGCATTGTGACAATGGCATGTGAATACTGTCCAACCACACTCGGCCTCGTCACTCCCTGCTATATCACGATCCAGTCATATATGACCAGGCTGAGTATGTATGGTGATAGCGAGATGTGACTGCTGATAAGGATACATGTGTCTGGCGAGGGTGGCACTCGCCTCGGACAATACATCCGATATTGGATCGGTGAAGAAACTGCCGCTCAACGCTAACGATGATTGAGTGGAACGAGATTATACCCTCATTGTATCCTGCGTGTGCTGTCTTTGCTTGTGACCCCCAGTTTTCAGCATTCTTTACGCTCTAGCAACGCTTGTCTGTACCAAAGTACTACCATTGCTGTCGCCATCGTCTGGTCCTTACGCCTGCTACGGACTGACCTTTCCCGTTAGCGAAAATATGGTGGGTCTTGTATTTGGGGTTTTCAATCTGTTAATAAGGTGTGGTCAAGATCCGCGTCGTATTTGGGGTTTTCATTTGTCAATAAGGTGTGGTCAAGATCCGCGTCGCCATCTGACGGCTGTATAGTTGGACGAGCAAACTGTAGGGGTGACGGCCAATCAGCCAGGGCATTTGAGCCTTGTGCGCCGGTCGTTTGATCTTTTCCTGTTTTACTTTCCGACGTCGATAGTTGTCCATTTCATTTATTCCATCTAGCTGTGAAATCCTCGATGGTGACGGTCTAGATGAATTAACGACTCCATTCATCGGAACCCACGAGCTCGACAGTTCCTTCTCCATGAGCGCTCTTATTAGCGGATGGCTTATAGATACACTAGCGATGCGCGCCCTTGTCTCAACGTGCCCATGGCCACCCCCCCTCCCCCTCACGCGGTGAGCAACTGGTTGTCACTTCTCCAACTGCCAACTACTTCACTAGCAGCGTGGTGGCAGCTCCCCGGTTACCGCGCTGAAGGTACCTGTGGCTAACTTAGTTGAGCCATCTCTTTGGCATGTTTGCCTCTAATCATGTATGCCCACAGAGGAACCGATCACAGCGGGGGGACCCGGCGAGACACTGCAGCCACCCCGTGCTGGATCAGTATCAGTCCCTGCCATCTTTTATCCGTACCCGTACCTGCCACTACCTGACTCAGTAAGTTTGTTCCCTTTGTCAACTAGCTTTGGCACGTGCCCGGCCATCTTGTAGCGACAGCGGCTAATTTTTGACCTTTAACTCTTTCAATGCACAGGGTGGGATGATTTCAACGCAGCAGTAAAACAAAAATTGGCAAGCCAATCTCACAGGTTCAACAACCAATTTCTACAAAGATGAAGATTCTTTGCCTCCACGGCGCTTACGGTAGTGCCAAGGTAGGAACACCTTTGGATCCCCCAACCAAGCGCGACCGTCTCGATGCTAACGGCTCACAGGCATTCCGCACGCAACTTGACCCCTTTGTCTCCAAACTGGAAAATACGGGCAATATCAGCTTCAAATTTGTCGATGGCCAATTTCCAGTCGACCCCCCCGAGGGGTTTGGAGATTATTTTGGCCCCCCGCCATACTATCGCAACATTGACTTTGACGGTGTTGACGGGCTTGCCAAGCTAGTCAACAACCTGCGCGCTATCACAGATGGAGAGTCATATGAAGACACTCTGAGATCTCTTCTCCAAGGCGACGACTCCAGCGTACCGGGAGAGGAAACCATTGGCAGGACATTTGCCCGCATCAAGCAGTACCTGGACGAAGATGCTGAAATTGATGTAGGTGTCAGCCATGATCGGCGTCGCATCGCTTGTCTTGTCAAATAAGTGACTGACCCCCTCTCCTGATAGGGCATTCTCGGCTACTCTGAAGGAGCCACGGCCGCAGCTTCGTTCATTTTTCACGAAGCCCAGCAAGAGGAAGAGCATGGTACGCCACGCAGAATCAAGGTGAGCCCCCCTTGCAACCAAGTCTCGACAAGCAAGCTGATTAGACTGTTTAACAAGTTTGGCATCTTTTTCGCCGGTTGGCCGCCCACCAAAGTCGAAAACGGCAAGGTCAAGGCTGTCTTGGCTGACGAGTGTGAGGACATGATTGACGTGCCGACATGTCACATTGTCGGCAGCCTGGACCCCTACCTCTATGGCGCAATGTCGCTCTATGGGGTCTGTAATGGGGACAACGCGACACTGTTTGACCACGGAAAGGGGCACACTGTTCCCCGTGATAACACAACCATTGACGAGCTGGTCGCGTCCATTCTCAAGACGATAGCAGCCGCAAACTTGTAATTTGGGTCTTGGGGAAGATGGCATCTGGGATATCGCAGCTGGCTGAGCAGCTGATGTACGCGGAAGCGGCCGCTGTGAGAATCCCTGCGCATAGAGCGCCACAGCCTTGATTTGATCTCTTGTATTCCTACGCCTGCTATAGAACGAGGGGTTGCCTCCCGTCGAGGAACAGCGGAACGCGCCGGCATTGGCAATCGTTGGCGTCCTATCTATAGTGCGAAACCATCTTTCGCATTCTACATTCAGTACATGCTACCCATTGATCTAGACAAAGGGTGTGAGAGTAATGGCCCTGTGCTTTGACAGGCGCTGGAAGCGACTCAGCAAATGAAAGTTTTCGTCCATCCTCATCCATACAGTGTATCTCGTTTCTTGCACTGGACCTGTGGCGCACAACGGACTCTGCTAGCACCAGAGTTAGCGGGTGCAAGGGCCGTCGATCAGACTCCAGCTCAGACTAAAAGCGGAAGAAGCGAGAGGCAAAATGAACCTTTTTCTCATTAGCCTTCAAACCCCACCACTCGTGGGATGAAAAAAAAAACAGCCCATGTCAGTGAGGGCCGTCGTGACACGTAGCGGCCGGAGCGGCATATGCCTCTGGCGGCTTTCGCGTGCCTGTTGAGCCTCGGCTCCGACGAAACACGCCTCACAAGCTACAATAATTTCGAGGACTGGCATCCCGTGGGCTTGTCCGGCGCGCGACGAGAGGGGTAAGAGGGTTAGTTAGTTAGAGAGGGTTGGGGGAGACATGAGTTGCGATTCTCCATCCATACCGGTCCAAGCTCGCCATTTTGGCATCCCGCAAAAAAAAGTCCCCTTGAGCAGTTTGCGCAATCACTTGGGATGAAAAAAAAAAAAAGGGCTGGCTAAGCAGCTTTCTGCGTCGCGCCCAATCCACAGGAACAGATGAGAAATATTGGCAGGGGACGATGAGCTGGGTTACGAATAGGCACTGAGACTGCGTGATGACGACATGTGAGGAAAAGAAAAGTTTCTCGTCGAGATGATAAACGTGCGCATGGCGGTGGCTTGAGTCGTCGCCTTGTTTCGGATACCGCCCAGGGAGGTTGTCATGGAAGAAGAACGGCTCTGTGCCTGGCTCGGATTCATAGCCACACGCCCCCCCCCCCCCTCCTTCAGCTCAAGCCTCCCTTTTCCGTTTCTGTCCCTCGGGTGTGGCACCAACTAAACCTAGGGCAACCTGGCCCATCTGCATCGGAGTGAAAATACGCGTTTTGAGTGCATGAACATGGCTTGTTCCAGGTCGCCCATTCCCCCGGACGCATGTGCTTGTGCGTACTACAAGTGTCTCCGCCTTCTGGACTGGGTGACCGAAATCACTATCTGTACTCTGTAATACGGAGACTTCAAAGGTCATTTACAACGGGCTCAACGTCCGGCGTCTGGTGTTCACAGCCGTACGAGCCTATATTGAGCATTCTGTCAGTTGTGACAAGACAAGTTGCCAAATCTCACTGCGCAATGTGTCACTGGAAGACAGGTAGTTGCGTGTAAGAAAAAAGGAATAGTCCATGGAACCTGAGACTAGGTGTCAGCAAAGTACTACAGTCTACCCCCTGAAATAATGTAGCCGCGATACTTCCGCCAACCGAAGTATTTCCTCAGAATCCACCAAGAAGATCCTTTAATCACGAAAAAAATAGAGGACTTATATACGTATTAGATAGAGAGCGTTTCCTCTAATCAACACTAAAATTATACCTATTTTTTACGTGCTCTTGTTATGAGTTTTGCGCTCTTGTGATGATATCAAGATCGCGCTGTTTATCAAGATACAAGGGACTTCGTTCACTATGATCAAACTCTAGACCCTGGTTTCTAGGGCTTTGGTTGGCTGGTTAGGACCCGCGAAGTACTCCGGCTACATTATTTTAGGGGGTAGACTGTATACAAGCTCAGTGGGCTGACTCTGATTCCCCAGAGCTGAGTCGCTGCTATAGACAGATCGTTTAGGCTGATCTCTTTCCGCCACGTCCAAGCAATGCTCGCTCATTCAATAGACCCTCTTCATGCCCATCGTCTTATTCATCTCTTCCTCCCTTGTATCGCCATCCTCTGCACGCACCCATTCTCTTGGCAGCCTACCGGCATTCTTTGTTTGCGCTCATCGATCCCGATTACTAAAAATAACTTGGAAAATCGCAGAGCCGTCGGGAAGAAGAATAACAAGCAATGTCGGCTCCCGCTGCCGGCCCGCGAATCCTGTTTGCCACCAACATTGAGCGTGGACAATGCGGCGTCTTTCTCGCCGCGACCGACGCTCTGCTGCGCACCAACCCCCATGCTGACTTGCATTTCGCCTCGTTTGCGTCTCTGGAGAAGCAGGTACGAGGCGTCTCCGATGAGGCTCTGCGCGCGAATGCTGCTGCCACCACGCCCATCACATTCCACGCCCTCCAGGGCCAGACCCACGCCGAGGCCGTCATGGCCAGGAACACGGAAAAGTACGGCGCCGGAAGCTCTGTCCCGCCGCCGGCCTTTTCGCGGCCTCTGAATGCTTCCACCACCATGGCCACGATTCGGGATCTGTGTGCATGTCTGCTCGGCTGGGACGGCCCGGGCTTCATGGAGGTGTACCACTCCTTCACGGCCATCATCAACAGTGTCGCGCCAGATCTCATCATTGTAGACGTACTGCTGTCGCCTGCCATCTCTGCTGCCTGGAACTCGGGCGTGCAGTTCTCCTACCTCAGCCCAAACTCCATCAAAGACTTTGCGGCGAGCTATCAACCGTTCGCCATGATGTGGAACTGGCCAGCGTGAGTGTCGTTGCCCTCGTGAGTCGGTCAGGTATTAGTCGTACTAATAGAATGCAGCTTAATGAGCGGGTATGATTACCCAGTACCCTGGCATCAAAAACCACTAAATATCTTTCATTATCTACACATGGTCTATCAGATATTGAACGAGCCCGGCTTGGCGGAGACGAAACGATACGTTGAAGAAAAGACGGGCAAACCCATGAGGTCTTTGATGAACACCGGCAAGAGTCTGCCCGACTACGTCAAGATTTTTGTCGGCACCCTACCTGAGCTAGATTTTCCTGTCACGAGCCATCCACGCATCGTGCCCTGCGGTCCCATCATCAGCGAAGCACCACCCATTTCTGCATCCGACCCCGAGCTTGCCGCCTGGCTCGCCAACGGGCCTACCATCTACGTCAATCTGGGCTCTTTGTTCAAGCTCAAGGAAGACTGGGCCGTGGAGCTCGCCAGCGGTCTGAGCATGGCAATGGACCAGCTCCAGGGTAAGGCGCTCGATGGCCCTCCTATGCAGGTCCTGTGGAAGCTCCAGAAAGACGGCGAGTATGATGCGACAGGCCCCAATGCCAAGATCCGCGCTGCTTTTGGCGACAAGATGGGCGGTGGTCTCGTCCGGATTGTTGACTGGCTCGAATCACCGCCGCTCGCCGTCCTGCAGAGTGGCAACATTGCCTGTGCGGTGCATCACGGCGGTGCCAGCTCGTATAACGAAGCCATCTTGTAAGTCGATCCTCCCCACGATGAACCAGAACTCGTCATCTCATCATTTTCTGCTGCTAGGGCTGGAGTACCGCACGTGGTACTTCCGTTTTGGACAGACTGTTACGAGTACGCCAACCGAGTCGAGCTGCTCGGCATCGGCCGCAAGGGCGCCCGGAAGCGACAGCCAGTCTTTGAAGCCAGGGAGCTTTCAGAAACCGTCTTGGAAGTTATCCAGGGGCCACACTCTGAGAGCATCAAGACGAAAGCACTGGAGCTCGCGGCGCTGTGTAAGAGGAATGGAAGCGGTCCGGATATCGCGGCACGGGGTATCTTGAAGCTTGCTACCGAGGCAGCTTCGGCGGCGGGTGAGCAAACGACCGAGTGATTGGTCCTCTGATAATGTCTCTTCTTTTTTCTGTTTATATTCCTGCGCTCCTCTTGATTATGTCTGATTTATACCTCTTGACCAAGTGCGATCTATACCTCTCTTGATCTTAAGCTTCAATACTTGAATTCATCATACCCTCACACTTGAACACTGCCAAGCCTTGCTGGAGTGAAATATTTACTCTCCGACTACATAAGTCATCCTTGTCCAAGATGAGGCCGGGCTTGCGTCCTTCCCTGCAGATATTGTCAGCAATTGATTCCGCCTGGTGGTTTCCACTCAAAGACAGTTCGGTCGTCGTCCGGGCAGTACTGACAGGCGAGGTGCCTTCAACTTTGTGCGAAACATACGGGCTCATCCAAACATTTTCAGCGTAATTCCAATACATGTCAGCTCAATCCACCCTACACAGCTGTAGAGCGCCCGGTTTGCATACGTTGCGACTTGGCGACAGGTCACTTTGAGTCGGAGGCTTGGGGGGAGCCTGTTTCGCCTCGGAGGAATTGCATCACTTTTCAAAGTACTATACTACACTTGCCACAGTATTGAAACCGATGTATCTCGCCTCTGTGTCGATTACGGCCTTGACAAGAGGCGTCGGCGAGGCTTGCCCCGCGGCCTAGCGCAACGCACCTGACGCGTCGCCGAGATAAGACGGTCATGGCTAAGTGAATACGGGATAAAGCGGGATTATGAATCCAATGTAACTTGAAAGGTCAATTCTGTGGTCTACTTTTCGGTGAAAAGGTTAGACTATTTGAAGGTTGGCTTTCCCTGGGCTCTCTGGTGAATCGCCCTTGTGTTTTCATCTCGTCATTTGATTTCCCCGCAACGTGGGGGCTTATTGATAGCTGCGGATAGACGGCTGGGTATTATCTGCTAGGCTGAATACGAATGTATTTATTCGCGTACAACTAGTGCAAGAGAAGATGTGCAAGCGTGGATAAAGAATGACGTTGGTAGATGCCAAGCCCGCTCTATGGACAAGCCACAAACCGCCTCAGGACTTGGTGAGGGGTACAGAGTGACAGATATTCGGATGAAGAGACATGTCCAAGGCATTGGATAGGTAGCCAAGATGTCAGTAACGTCTGGTTTCATCGCCATTCCCAAGTGGGTGAAGCAGGCTGTTTCCGCCTCTGGACATGGAGACGGACATTGAAGCCTTGTATTGCTGAAAAAGCGGAGGGTATGCCAGGGGTACTTACTATCGTTGATCTCGGTACATATGCGTTGTTGGTGTTGTTGCTGCCGCTGATGTCGTCGTTGCTTGTGCTATTGCTGGTGCGGTTTTTATCGAGGTCAGACATAACCACGTTGTTATCGGTGCCGTTGGTGGCGTACATATCTGTGATACTTCTGAGGCTGTTCCAAGGCTTGCCATGCTTCTCCGGGCACTTCACCGCGCCGCCTAGAAAACGCCATCTTAGCCTCTGGATCTTGCCCAGCAGCCACGTCCACACACACCCCTGGTCACTTCCGACCAGACGATGGCACTCACAAGTGTTCTGTTCCAATCAGGCTTCATAGTGCAACCATGTAGCTGTTTCCCCCCACAACTTGAAGACACCTTTCTTGGTCGAGAGACTTGAGACGGGCTTGGCTCTCCTCCCCTTTACAACCCCCACCAGATAAGATAGGTAGCTAGCCAACTAGCCAAGCATCGACCAGCGAATAGTAATTAGAGCGCGGAAAGCTTATAATTTGGTGTAGCCCTTCTCTGAGCACTCAAAATAAGGCGGCGTGTGGCTGTGGCAGTTCACCCTGTGGCGCCCAATCGCAGCATCAAATAATTAAAGTTGTAAATAGGCTTGACCCGCCGCCCATTTTGGCCTCCGCCCCCTTTCCCCGGACCCCAGAATCTCACCCTTTTCCTCCGTCGAGTCGTGGCACGCCCATCATCGTTGATTTTGCACGTTGAAACATTTGGAGATTAACGTTTTTTTTTTTTTCGAGGCCGACGCCACGGCGCCCCAAGCCTGTGGACGGTCCACAGGCTTCGGTCAACCGGAAGCAAGCCACCACAGTCTTGTCTTGGGGCAAAATTGCGAATCTTCTTCTTGTTGTTTTTCAGCAAAGATGGGCGCTGCGCATAATCTGCCGGTCTCTTCTGCCGTCAGAAGGGACCCGTACCTGCAGACTGCGGCTGAAGCAAGGCAGCCCAAAGACAGGCCTGCCACGCCCGCTTCAAGAAGGTTATCCCTGATATTGATCGACATGCTACCGGCCAGATTGCAGCTGGTACTCTCGCTTGTTGCAAAAAGTACAGGGTGCGGCCAAGCTTGGAGCCCGTTTCGCATCAAGTCGGGGCTTCTGGCCCATCTGCCGGTGCGATGACAAGTTCTTTCATTGTTTGCTTCGTCTCTTTGATATAGATATTCGTGTCCAACTATTCTTGTTGTACATGTTGATTACCCTACTACCAAGGCCAGCCAGCTTTCGAGGCCCGCCCCCCCCGGTGGCTTGCCCAACATGAAGCCATGAGATCTTGGCGCATTCAGCGCGGCACCCCACCGATGGTCTGCCAGGGTCTGGGCTCTTTGCGAGCAATACCACGGATGATTCGGAGGAAGCTTGCCCTTCTTAGATAGTGCTGTTTGACACGGGCGGGGAAGCCGTCCATCCAAGCAAGGTCCAATGCCCATGTATAAGTATTTACCCACGTCTCACTTCTCTTTTTAAGCTGAACCAGTTTGCTCACCGTTTATGCAATCACGTTCGAGGTCAGGAATTTAATCAAGAAAAATATGCCGAAACCGGAAGCGTCCCAGATAGAAGTTGCCTCCTCAATCGACGACAGCACCGCTGTCAAAGATTTGAGTGATGAGGACGACGAAGTGGGCTTCTCCCAGCCAGAAACGAAGATACTTCTGCGCAAACTCGATGGCACGCTCCTGCCGTTCCTATCCTTGCTTTATCTCCTGTCCTTCCTTGACAGAGCCAACATCGGAAACGCCAAGCTCGCCGGTCTCGAAGCCGATCTCAACATGGAAGGGTACGACTATAGTGTAAGTCCAAGGCTTGATCTTCATCCGGCATCTTCCACGACCGCCGCTAAACTCTCCAGATCGCCGTCGCCATCTTCTTTCCCTTTTACGTCATTGCCGAGATCCCCTCCAACATGGCCATGAAGCGCTTCCGGCCGTCAATCTGGATCCCCAGCATCATGGTCGTCTGGGGCTTCATGACCATTATGCTGGGCGTCGTCAAGTCCTTTGGCGGGCTGCTCGCCGTGCGAAGTCTTCTGGGCCTTGCCGAGGGTGGCCTCTTCCCCGGCATCACGTACTACATCACCATGTGGTACCGCCGCCACGAGTGCGGCCTGCGCATGGCCATCTTCTTCTCGGCAGCGACGGCCGCAGGCGCCTTTGGCGGCCTGCTGGCCCGCGGCATCATGGAGATGAAGGGCGTCGGTGGCCTGAGCGGCTGGAACTGGATCTTTATCCTCGAAGGTCTGGCTACGTTTGTTGTCGGTAAGGAGGCATACCATACCCCCACGCCGACAGAGGGCTCGTCGTCTGTCTGTTGATTCCGTGTATGTGCTGACTCGTGCCCAAGCTCTCATCGCCTACCGCGTCATGCACGACTACCCCGAAACTGTCAAGTTCCTCAACCCCGAGCAGAAGAAAGAAGTTGTCCGACGACTCAAGCAAGATCGGTCGGCCTTGTCCAACGAGTTCAAGCTCTCTCTGGCCAAAGACGCCCTTAAAGATTGGAAAATCTGGGTCCACATGCTCATCACCATTGGCATTTACATTCCGCTCTACTCCATCTCCGTGTTTCTGCCCACCATTGTCAAAGGACTGGGCTATACAAGCGAGGTTGCACAGCTCATGTCTGTGCCCCCGTATGCCGTAGCCTGTCTCTTCACCGTTGGTGGAGGGTTTCTCGCAGATCGCCATGGCCAGCGCGGCATCTACATGATTGGCTTTAACCTCATCGCGTACGTCACAGGCTACCGCGCATATCCAATGGGCCAAGCTTGCTAACACAGGTGATTGATATAGGATTTTAGGATTTGCACTGCTCGCTGCCGTCCAAAGCCACGGCGTCAAGTACTTTGCATGCTTCCTTGTGACGGTTGGCGTCTACCCCAACGTGCCACAGGGTGTCGCCTGGAACGGCAACAATATCGGCGGATCCCTGAAGCGAGCCGTGGGGATCGCCATGCATGTGGGCTTTGTAAGAATCTTAAATCCAGACGTCTTCCTCCTATTGGTCCAAACATGTGCTAATCATTCCGCATTAGGGCAATCTGGGTGGTGCGGTGTCGGGGTTCGTGTTTCGGCAGGTTGAGGCCCCACGGTATCTTTCTGGGCATTTGGCGTTAGTCGGGACATTGTCCATGAGTCTAGTGCTCACGATATTCATGACCATATATCTCCGGCGGGAGAACGCCCGAAGGGACGCCCAGCATAAGCCACTGGCGGAATACACGCATGAGGAGAAGCTAAGGGAGAGCGAGATGGGCGACAACGCCACATTCTTCCGCTACACGGTGTAGTGTAGAGAGAGAGAGAGAGCAACTTACTCGATACAATACAATGGTTATTTAGAGCATGAATGGCGTTGCACAAATGCTCAGGTTTAATGGAACGGGTCTTGTCGGCCTGCGGGCGGGCGACAAGCAGTACGTTATTACGGATCTTGTTGAATCGCAAACGCACGGGTTTCTTGAATGGTGGGACCATCATCATTCTTGTTCTTTTCGATCGCTTCTTAGAGTATGTAGAGCAAGACGGCAGCACCCGCGCCGGACACAGCTCCAAGCACGTTGTTGCACTTGGCTGCGACGGCGGCGGATTTTGTCGAGTTGTTGCCCGATTTGCTGTCATTGCTCGAATTCTTGTCATCTCCCGATTCTGTCGTACTTTTTCCTGCAATTTTTTCAAAAAAGTCTTAGTTTTTCGCTCCACGCAATTTGATCCTTTCCTGTTTTTGTCGATGTTCGGGCATGTATATATGTGCGCATGTATAGTTGGGAAACCCGTCCCGTTCGCATGAGAAGAAAATAAAATATAACAAAGGAAGTAGATGGATTCATGTCATGTCGGAAGGAGAAATGGTAACTGGTTTAAGACGTGCCTGAGCAACCGACAAAGTTGTTGCCGCTGGCGCCGGTGTGGGTGATGACACCAGCCAAGGCGCACGACTTGTTGATGACGACGCGATCAGCGCCAGGGGAGCCTGGGGACATGTCAGAACCGGGTTCGTTTATCTCAGCGCGAGGGGGATGGAGGGAAGAACAAACCACCGGTGTAGACACCACCAGACTTGATGGGGAACTCGTAGTAGGGAGCAGAGACGGGGAAGTTGAAGCCCTCGTAGTTGTTGTACTTGTGAGGGTAGGTCGAGCTGCCGGCGGTACTACCGTTGGTTACGTAGTCGCACGCAGCCTGAGCAGCGGCATTGACCTGGGCGGCCGAGTAGTAGACGGAGCCGCAGGTTGTGGCGGCGCGGCCGACGAGCTCGGCGGGCGCGGCGCTGGCGACGGCAACGAGGGAGAGGAAGAGGGCGGTGAACTGCATCTTGGCGGAGCGGTGGAACAAAGAGGTGATGATGGGAAAGACTCGGCTGAGCGTGGACAAGGATGAAAGGGGAGAGGCGAATGTCGAGCTGGCGGGAAACCGTCTCTTCTTAAGCTCGGCCCTTGTTGGGCAAGGTGATGTAGTATCTGCGACTTGGTCAGACGGACCGACAACCTATCCGCACTAGTTGGTTACCTAGTTAGCTAAGACAATGCCTTGGCAGTGTACCAGGACTCGGCGGTCACTAATTACCTGATAATAGCGATTCTCCGCTCCTGACTGAAATACCAGTGCGAGGGCCACATCGGAATGCATCGTCTGGCTGCCTCTGTGCGCAAGCTGAGAGACGCTTTGGCCAGCCCATCTCGATACCGAGTCCTGCCAAACAAGGGCAATTGCGCCGATCCCAACGACGACAAGTCACTCAAGTAATTCAGTCGACGGACGTCGCCGGCGCCTCTCGTCTTGCCCATGTGGTTCCCGCAGGTGCCCAAGTTCCCAGTCGATTCGGGCAGGTCGTGGTGCAGCAGTGGCCTCCAAGTGGTGGGATGCAGGTCCAGGTCCCAACCCCGTGCTTGTTCGGATCGGCGCTGATGGAACTTGGCTGGTGCAAACCAAGCTTTTTTTTTTCTTTCCCCAAGAGGCTTTTGGGGGTCAATGCCGGCATATCGGCATGCAGGGAGAGCGCGGGGACGAAAATGCACTTTGATTTGCGGAGCAACCTTTTGGTTGCCATTACTGTTATGCCATTGTGGTATGTGGGATGATGATGATGTATTGTGGAGGTTGTGTGGGCTCTAGAGAGGTCTCATGTACCCTACAATTACTCCGAGCAGACTATTCACTATTCCCATCAAGGCAGGCCACAACATCGCGCATCAGGCACCGGGTTGCACTGTCTCAATTGGCGACCGAACCCAGGCCGGAGCATCCACTAGCGATGGGACACGCTGCTGACCGGCCCCGAAACCCTCAAACTCTTTTCAGCTTTCCTGTAACTAGCCAGTCTTGCTGAAGGCCGAGTCCCGCCCCAGTTTGTTTGTTGTAGATGGCTGCGCTTACTGTGGCTTTTCCTTGGTGGCCGATCCATCCGCCGCCACCAGAAACTTATCAGTGCCCCCAGTATTAATACGCCGCTATTATTATAAGAGCGTGGTGGGAGCCCTTCAACTCGACATCACTCCATCATCCATCCAAGATATAACCCGTCATTTTAGATTTGTAGAGTCTTGAAACATCTACCTCTTATGCTACTGAAATACAGTCTTAAAGTGCTTACATATCAAAAAATCAAGTCGTCTTCGTCCACGCCATCGGAATATTTACAAAAACATGTGCCCCGGCTCTGGGGCATCTCGGCTACTTGGCTCAGCATCTGCCATGCTTGTCGCAATTCATCGTAGAACCGTTACGCCCTTCTATGGTCGTATATTGTAGGGGCAAACACAGTCGCAACCGCCTTCGCCCCAAAGGTTCTACATTCGTCCACGGGCGACAGAACCGGGCAGGGAAACCCGCTTAGCATGCGTGTCGGTTTTGGCACCATCCTGTCCTCCTTTCAATCGTGCGTCGACGCCATTTTTCGACGCTCAAAGCTAAAATTCCACACCTCTGCAAGTCGAGTGCCCTCGGAGGACTGCTTCAGGCCTACATGTTGCATCACGCTGGGTTCCAGGGCCCATTTGGCTAGGTCGTTTTGGTCTGCGTGGCCCTCGAGCATCATGTCGCCGGGAAAGTCGTAAGGTGGATCGCGAAGAAGCGAATGGAAGATGGGCAGGTGTCGTTTGGGAATCACCAGACCCTGCGCGCAGCAGCCATAACGTGGCATCTCGCGGATACCAGGCTGCGGAACCGGATTCACGCGCTTCATGGATATGCGCCCGCCGAGGAAGACGAGGGCAATGACTGCCGGTAGCCAGAGCCCAATCACCAACGCCGACAGATGGTTAAACTTTTGCAAGTGTCGTTGTGACTGAGCCCACTTGGAGCCGGGGTCCTCTTTGCTCATGAGGGCCGAGTAGCCCGACGGTGCGACGAAACGCCGGCGCTGTCGTCGGCGAAGGTAAAAGAAGCCTAAAATAAAGGCAGTATAGATGAGAAAGATAACCTCGGCGTAGGTCGCCCATTCCTCTGCGTTCCAGCCCATAAAGATCTCCGAGTAGAACAAGCGAAGGTACACCCAGTCCTTGTGGGAATGCTGCGTCTTGAGTTCGAGGCGCGCGACGCCCTCGAGAAATTTGCGGTACCAGTCGGGCGAAGTCACAATGTCGTCCTCGATAAACGCAAAATACGGCGCGCCGCGATCTCGACACGTCTCGACTAGAACAGAGTGATCAAGACGCATATTCTCAACGCGTCCCTCGCCCCGCGGCTGGCCGTCCGGGCGGTTATCAAAGGGTATGGTGCGGTAGCCCGGCAGCGCCGAGTGATCCTTGCCGGGCTGCTCATAGACGAGGACCTCGTCGACGAGGCTCGTCAGCCAGGGCTGGCCGTAGGCAAAGTGCTCAGCGGGCGCCTTGTCGGCGAGTAGCACAATGATGTGGACCGAGGCGCGCTCGGCGGGCATGAGGCTGTCGACGAGGCCGCCGACGGTGCGTGCGAGGAAGCCCTCCGTGGTGCGGTTGATGCTGGGGACGCCGACGCAGAGGATCTCGTCGCGGTGGTCGGGCGGGCGCGCGGCGGCGACGCGCGTCTCGTTGGCCAGGAAGGCGTCGATGGCGAGGCCGCGCAGCGCCGAGTAGCGCTGCGCGTACGCGGCGGCCTGGTTGTAGAAGATGGAGGATGGGTCGTCAAACGAGTTCTGGCTGCACCACAGCAGCGCGGCGAGCCAGAGCAGCCAAAAAGCCGCATTGGCTCGGCTGACGAGGCCCATGAGCTTGGCGGCGCGACGACAGGGTGTGGGTTGAGGCGGCCAGAGGGGAAGGGACCTACAACAGAGGCGAGACTGGCGGGCGAGGCGAGATGCCGCTCATAGCGAGCGAGGTGATGGAGGAGGACGAGGGGATGCGGGAGAAGAGCTAACGCGCTGTGTGGACAAGTTAGGTAAGAATAAATAAGTAAGGTTACCCTAGAGAGTAATGCGGGCACGGGTAGCGCTTCCTCGTAGGCGTCAACGCGCTGGCGCTCCTCGCTTATAAGGACTCATCGCGGCATGTTAGAGAAGAAGCGAGGATACTATGTATGCGGCTCGACGAACTGAAGTAGATGGATTGTAGTCTACTTGCTGGATATATAAAGAACTCTCGTGAAGCAGATGGTTTGCTTTCCGAGGAGTGGTTACACAGGATGGACCTGACGGAGGTAAGGTTTTAAGACTTGTACTAGTACATACCATCACCACTAACCACCAGAACACAACCATAAACACAAGTAACCACTAACCTAAGCACCTAATAACTAACCAGAATACGGGCGAAGTCAAGAGCTCCGACGGCAACTTTTATTTCTGTTCGAATCTATGCGGGAGATGTGTGTACATGAGCGTCCTTGACGCCCCACGTCATGTATAGGTAGTGTATAAGCCACAGAGCTTTACAGCACGAGTCTGTGTAGGACTTGTATTAGACTCCAACAAGAGTTTGCATTCTGTTAATAATCCGACACCAATCTGACAGCATGGAAAGAATACTATGGAAAACAAACCGGGTCTCCTTGCTCTGATCCTATCCTGGATAATGGTGACGCAAAATGATAATGTTCCTATCCTGGATAACGGTAATGCAAAATGATAATGGAAAAGAAATGCTCAAACAATGATATTGATAACAAAATTTTGTACCTAACGATGATGAAGACAAACGCCCTTCCTTGGTGCTGTTACAGCCAGATAAAAAAGAGCTTTGACGCTAATGATGTTCTTGAGTGATGAATGCTCGGATAATGAGGTACTAGATAAAAAAATGTTGCTTGTGGAAGCGCTGAAAATGTACTCTGTATTGTATGCTTTGTTATACTCATGCCTTGTTGCGCGAAAAGCCAGGCAGCCACTTGCGCCGCGTCCCCATCGTCGACTGCGAATGAGGGATGCTGTGCTGAGACATGGCGTCGGCCGCCGGGAGCGACTGGCCATCGGTCGGTATGGCCGGCGCTGCCGGCGCACCGCCATCGTATGCGACGGCCAAGACGGAGCTACGCCGGGCCGCATGTCGTGGGTTGTTGAGCATAATCGGTGGGGGTGTAGCCCCGGTGCGGTCGCAGTCCTGCGCGGCGGCACTGCTGCGCGATGCCCATCCTGATGATGAAGCTGTTTCTGTCTCTTGCGCACCGGTAAAGCAATCGGGCTTGGCGGGCGAGGACGCAGCTGGCGGCCCGCCACTACCGGGGAGGGAGCGTCGGAAGAGACCCTTGAGGCCGGCGCGAGGGCCCTGCTGCCACGAGATGGGCGGATGCTGTTGGTTGGTGCTAGCGGTGCTATTGCCTCGCTTGTGTTCGCTCTGGACGGGTGTGCGAGTGCTGGATCGGAGATCAGCCGCGTCGCTATTGCGGCGGTTCCGGGCTGCTTCGGCGTCGGCGGCGGATGGCGGCGGCGGCTGCCATGTGCCCTCAGTGGCGAGCGGCTTGTCAACCGTGGGCATGGCCGAGGCGGACCGTCCCTGGCTGTGCAGGCTGGAGCGTCTGTCAGGAGGCGGCGGAGGCGGCAGGTTAGGCGACAGTAGAGCCTCCCGCAAGGACAGCAAGTCGTGCATGTAGTCTGTGCCGGGCATGGCGCCGAGCCTCTGCTTAGGGTCGAAGAGGGAGCTGGCGGCCCAGCCGCCGTTGGCCATGCTCGTCGGGAAACCGAAGAGGTCTGGAGAAGCACGGTCCACGGTCTTGGGAGCTTTGCCGCTCTCGCGCATCCAGATGTCTAGGCTAGACTGTAGCGACTTGGTGTCTGAGTCGTCACTGTCCCAGGAGTGGTTACGCTTGTGAGAAATTGTCGTATCGCCAGCTGAGCGTGGTCGGGGGATGTTCTTGGCGCCGTACGGATCGTAGCTAGGCATTGGGTCGGCGTCAGGCCGCGGATTGCGTGCGTTGCGAGGGGCTTCCTTTTGCGATAGAGACACGCCGCCGCTTTGTTCCGTGCCCTGAAGCTCTCGCGTTTGCCTTGACTCGTTTGACGAGATTCTTTGTCTCTCGTTTGATGTTTGGTGACGCACAGAGAGGTCGTCGTTGGAGTTCTTGTACCGTTGCAATGTCGACGATGAGATGGTATCTGGCGTCGGTGGCATTGTTTGGTCATTTAGGCGAACACCGCCAGTGTCCGTCACTACTTTCCTCAGTGCAGCTCTCTTTTCCTCCTTGATGGATCGGCGGGCAGGTGAGCCGTGTCCACTAGTACGGTGTTGGCTGCCAGATTCCTTACTGCGCACGATGTGGTGAGGGGGAGCATCTGCTGCGCCAGGGCGCGGTCCAGGGTCCCTTCTCTCCAGCTGCCGCAGCGATGAGTCGTAGCTCAACCCATCCTTGACGGGCTTTACTGTAGCGGGCCTATAATCTTGTTGGTATCTAGCAGTGAGCAAATGGTTGTTGTTCCCTTGGGCCTTGGGGGGTGATTCTTGTGACATCAGTGGAGAGCTCCCGTCAAAGCCGCTCAGTGCGATGGGCTCATCAAAGTCAGGGACGACGGTTGTATCGCCGCCCTTTTGACCGTATATGCTAACAAAAGAACTCTCGCTGAGAACACTTAGGGTGGGGCTGGCTAAGCCGTTGATCATGGCATTATCAGCTTCCGAGTAGCCGCCGGATACACATCGCAGGCTCATGATGCTAGCGCGGTTTCCAATGTATACGTTTCTCAGATTCTCGGTGGTTGCGTTGTGATCGGATAGGAAGCTGGGCATGCGATTGACAGTGGGCGTCTTGGAGCGATCCTTGAGCTGCGTCAGGTCCACAGCGGACGAGTTGGCTATTGAGTCGTTATACTCTTCGAAAGCCTCGGTTGACGCGTAGAATCCCTGGCTCTCGACGTGCTGGACCATGGAGCGCTCTTTAAGCAGCTGGTCGACCTTGGCTTCGAGCTCAATAATCATACTAACGGCTTCCTCAATGGCCTTGTCACGCTTGTCCAAATCTGACAGCAGCTTTTCCGACAACTTCTGAGCGTCGTGTTGTTCAGCTTCGAGGGCTTCGAGGCGCTCTTCCATCTTGGTCTGTCTCTCGCGGCGATGATATAGTTCGAGTTTCAAGTCAAAGTTTTGTTTGTGGAGGGAGGAGACGGCCTGCTCCATCTCTTTAAGGCCCAGGCCCTTTTTCTTGGCCGGCTCCATGCCGGCGCTGGACTGTGGCCGTTGGGGCTCATAGTCGGAAGATCTGAATGATCTATCGTTGACAGCGCGGCCGAGGTCGACGGAGGCGCTCAGATCGAGATTATGTCGTGACGAGGTAGAGGAGCCAAGCTTCTCGCTTTCAGCTCTGCGTTCTTTTTGCAGCTTCTCCTGCAGGAAGGTCGACATGGTGGGAGGGCGGGTGAGTTCGCCGCTGGCCTCGCGGGACAGCTGGGGTGTGGCTCGGGAGCTCGATCGCGGCGATGCTGCGGCAGCGGTGGAGTGGAATCGCTGAGGGTGGGAAAAGGACTGGGCAGGCGAAGCGGGCTGCATGTGCGAGGTGTTGGAGCTGCTCACGCTGCGGGTGTTGCTGCCGATGGTAGAGGCGCGCGAGGGAGCACGCGGATACGGGGGTCGTGGACGCTGGCCAGACTGGGACAGGGACGGGTCCATTATGTGAGTTGTGTCCAGGTAGTTATTTGGGCACAGGAGGAGCGGATCGACTGAGGGCGGCAGCACAGCGGCGTAGTGGATCAATAGGAGGCGAGAATAACAGAGACTGGCTATGCCATGGAATGCAGATGTGCAGTCGAGCAGGATGCAGATGGGTCAGACAGGGCTTGCAGAGGAGCAGGGGCGCATGTCGGACGCAGCAAGCAGCTGTCAATGTTGATATGGTTGCGGATCTCTGCGCCTGCGCGGAGACGAGCCCATGCGACAAAGAAGATTGATTTGGCGGTTGTTTTTGTTTGTTTCGGAGGGTGGATGTTGGTAGCTAGGGGCGGCGACGTTGGGCACGCAATGGTGATAGTGGGCGGGGGGGCTATTGTTGGAAGCGAGGATAATTATAGACCTATGATTTCGAGCGGATACGGGACGATTGACGAGGAAAGGATCCGAGGTGTTTGAAACCCAGGCGGTGGTTATGAGGGCGAGGCGAAGCGGATATTCGAAGAAGGGAGGAATCGCGGCGTGAGACAGGCGGAAGAAGTGGTTGTACCAGAGCAACGGAAGCAGGCGACTTGGTCTCGTTTGGAGGGTGGGGTGAGACGAAATAATAGAATAAAGAAATAAAGACAGGAAGAATGCAGAATAAAAAAAAGGGCGACTGTGTTGACGGGTGGTGTGGTTTGTTGCGCCAGGGATGAAGCTTGCTGTGCGTTTGTATGTACGGAGTACAGTTGGTTTTTGTGGCGCACCGTTGGGCTGCTGTGGTGGTGTGGGCAGGCGGGTGCGTTGCCTGTAATGAACGACCTCTGACCCAACGGGAGCAGAAAACGTTAGGGCTGATAAGGGGCGCAACGTGGTTCAATATTGACAAGGAGAAATAACTAGAAGATAATATGAAATCGAAAAAGGAGGGAGGGAGAGGAGGAGAGAGGAAGAGAAAAAAAAGGCAAGGATAATAATGTAAACTGTGGTGTGGGCATGAAAGTGCAGGGGTCATGAAAAGAAAAGAAAATAGACTAAAAATAAAATAGTGATGATAGAAATCGATTAAAAATTTGGGATGGCTGGGAACCTCCTTGGTTTGGTGAGGTGGTGATGACAGCTGCTGGAACTCTGATTTTCAGAGAGGTGCAGCACAACGGGGAAAGCGCTGCGGGGGCGCAGCGGCCCGTCCAAGCCAGCCAGTCCCAGGGTTAGCTTCAAGCCAGCTAGTGGGGACCCAGCAGTCCCAGCCAACTTGCCAGGCACAAAGTCGACCCAGGTGCTTGGGCACTAAAAATAAAGAGGGCCTGGAATACTGGCGCTGTCCAGCCTGACCGGGGCTCCTCGCCGATGGCTTCTCGGCTTCTGCAACCACTGTAACTGGAGTCATCCGTACATTAGGTACATCTCAGACATTACCTACCTGTAGTTGGCGTCAACGAAAACTCGTCAATCTGGCGGTCAGCCAAACATGTCGAGAGTGCTAACTCGAGAGTGCTAACCACATCTTGTATATAATCATCCCTTAGTATTTGATTCTTTCTTTTCAACCTGCTCTCTGCTGCTTCGGCCTCCTCTATTCGCATTCAACCTTTTCACCACTAGTGCCATGGCCCGTTGTCATATCCTTGCCTCTCCCATTCACCCTGTTTCAGGAATCACTTATTGACAAAAATCAAAATACGCCACCGCAGCTTATCAGTATCTGAAAATCATGAGTTAGCGCAACCCCAGTCGTCATTTGTTTCTCAGTCGACTACCGAGTACGCCTCAGTTGACCAACAACGTCTCTAGTGGCTACCTCCACGTCGTCTTTCCATCGCTCTGCATGGCTGTGGTGACCCTTTTCCATGAAGCCTCGGCCATAGCCATGCACGTGGTCCCGTAGTCGGGGAATCTCTCCCAAGATCAGGTCCACGAAGCGGTCCATGGTCCAGAGCTCCCCTCTCTCGATGCCTGCCACTGAAAATTGAACCATCTCGAGCACACCATGACCGGACTCGTCAGATGTCTCCGAGTCAAGGCCAACGCTAGGAATAAACGTCGGCCACAACCGCACCGCTGCCATGTTTGGACCCAGGTCCTCATATGTTTTCAAGAACGAGGCGGTGGTTCTTTTGCACATGGTATGGTCCTGCGCTTCCAGCAGCTTCCTCGACTCCGACGCATTGAAAGCGTATTCAAAGAAGCTGCGATGTCCAGCTTTGCATCCATTTCTGGGTTCTCCAAACCAAAAGTTCCTGGGCTGTCGATGAGCTGTTGCTCGAAGCTCGGGGATTCGATCCTTCAGTGTATCGACGATTCATAAAATCGCGACGACTCAACTACCTAGATATAACCCCGCACCCCACAACACTTTACAAGCGCTATAGTGGATTATGTATCATGAACTCTTCTAAATTAATATGCTTGGGTAAGTCTATAGTGAGTTTTCAAGATGATTCTTCGTTTCATGTCAAACGCCGTTCCTCGAATCGATGCCGCGGCAACTGCGGCAATGGAAGATGCTGCCAATCAAGGTTGCACCAATAATGAATGGGTCATCAGGGGTTGGTTACTACTACTAAACTTTACTTTGCACTGCATATTTCAATTTAGTTACAGTGCCAACAGAGCTGCTGACCTGATGTGCTATCCACATTACAACTTTGGCTTGACTTGACATATAGACACCCTTTGAGCAAGAAGCTCTCTAATCAATTTTCTGTCCGTGCCGTCTCTCAACCAGGACTGTGCATGCAACTATTTTCGAGTCAGCCAACGTCTGTATCCCAGTCTGTCAAAGCGTCCTCGTCCCACAGTACCTACGTACCTATGGCATCTGGATACGACGGCAACGTTGTATTTCTCAACCACAGCTTCAGCACCAGCATCAGTTTCCCACAGCACCACAATCCTCAACCCGCCTCTTCCCTTTTCCCTTGAAATGAAAAAAAAAAAAAGCAATCATTCAGCCACACACAACTCTGGCCAATGCCGTGCATCTCCACCCGCACCGCCGACACGGGACCCAATCACGGCCCGTTTCATCTTTCCGGGGAAGAAACCCGCCCCGCCGCCCGCCACCAAATTCCACTCATAATTATTAAAAAAGGACTGGAGCTTGTTGATGAATGGAGAAACTCCTCTTTATTACAGATACCATCGTGTTTTGCTACCATTACAGTCTAATTTGTACTAGAATTTGTACTCCAAACAGTTGCAGGACAAGTCGCAGGGCAATAAGAAAAGAACGTATAAGGCTGAACAACGCCACGAGTCTGCCAGTCCAGCGGATATACTTGTAATACTTGGCGTACTAGAGCTCATCTCTGTAGAATATCTCCTGGCTGCCTTCCTCCTCCCCAATATCTTCGTTGGGGACCTCTCCTCCTGCTTCTTCTACCTCTTGTGTCAGAGGTGCAGGCCTATTGTGCCCGTCGCCCTTGACTTGCGTCTTCTTCTCCTTCTTGGCCTTTTCCTTACTCGTGGTCCGTTTCTGCTTCGCTTGCATCTTCGCCTTCTTCTCCACCGCCTCATCTCCGTCCCCGTCTTCGTCAATGTAGCCCTTGAGCTCGCGCACGCCTGCCAGACCGGACTCGGACACCTCCAGCCTCCACCCGTTGTCACCCGCCAGCTTCTGAACCTGCGCAGCCATGTCCTTGACTGTTTCCGGATCAATTTCCAGCTTCTTTAGCTCCTCGCGCGACAGCGACTCCACCGCGCCGCCGTCTTGGACGCTGGCGCCCTGAGCGACAATGACCTGCAGCTTGGGCTCCTGCGCAAGACCCGTCGTCATGAAGCTTCGTGGTGGCGTTAGCTTAAAAGGCGCTCGGCCTGCCTCGTCTCCCACCGACAATATGCTGCGCGAACCAACCGTGATATCACCGACTACAGCTCGCTTGCCCTTGAATTTGCCCCCTGTGTCTCGCAAAAGCTCCTTCAGTGCCGTGGCCGCTGCCGCCGCGACAGCTTCTGCGCCTCCGACAGGTTCGCCAGTCTCCTCCTTGTCATTGTCTTCTAGAGTCTCAGGAATATCCGAGTTCGAATCCAACAAGAGCGATGGTTCGTCAGACACCAAGTTGCAGGTGATGGTATTGGCTTGCGTCGGCTCGGGAGGCAAAAACGCAGCGTCATTGCATAGTCGCGGGGTATCAACCACCATGACGTAGGCGCAAATTGTCACCTCCTTGATCCAGCTGATCTTATCAGCCTGGAGTCCGGGAACGCAGTGGTATTGAACCTCAATCGTGCGCTCTCGTTCCGTTAGGTCGCAGATCGTGCCGCCCTCGAGCTTCTGCACCAAGAACCTCTGCTTGCCTTTTTCTTGAATCTCGGCCGGGATCAGGTCCATCTCGCTGTCCATGGTAGCCTGGTCCGTGCTCCGCGACTGTGATGGTATCCTGGGCACCCTGCCAAGCACGTACTCTGGTGAGTGCAGGTCGCGCTTCGGCGGCTGGCCCTTAGGACTGCTCGCCAGCGCGTGGTACTGCACAATCTCCGTATTTCTGCAAAACGAGTAGCTCCACCACCCTGAGACGTAGTATAGGCATGTTTCCTCGAGGTCAGCGATGAGCTCCCATCCACTAGCTACGGCACGGCTTTCCTCGCGTGCCTCCTCTGCCTTGGCCAGCTCCGTCGCCGTCTTGTTCTCGGCCGGCGAGGGCTCAATGACGGGTATTGAGCAGATTGCTCGGTAGTCTCCCATGTTGATCATTTCGTATGTGTATAGTGGTGGCTCGTCATCGTCCTTGCCGTGCCCGCTGGCGGCCGAGGTCGGTTGCGACTTTTCTGTATGTTGAGCCGAGTGTTGGACGAGCAAGTTCGCGTCGTTTTCGGAAATTACAGTTTTCCCAAAGACGACTTCAAACTAAATCGTTGCAACAAGACATTTGTTAGTGCGCCACCCGATCCCTTGATATGGTCGTTGTTGCCGCTGGACTGGCCCACAGCTGGACATACCTCTGGATGCGCCAGGACATCCTCATGGATGCTAAAACTATGAGGCTTGGCTTCGCAGAGACTGGATACCGCCAATAATAATAGATTCGCTCGGCGCATCGTGCCGCAATGTTCTCGTCGGCGTCACATAGAGCCGCGGTGGGCAATAATGTTGTTTGAAAGTTGATGATGGATGATGGCAGATCCGGACCTGGCAGGACACATGTGCCGTAATCCACTGTGAGTGGGCCGCCGTGCCATCGTCACCGCGGGGCCCGATGTTTTGCCGCGCCAACACCGTGAGCAGATGCACTTTAAGCAACAAAGGAAAATAAAATGGTAAAAATACGTACTGCGTGCGATAGCAGAGTATCGACTTTCCTCCACGCTTTATGTGTTTTATTTCAGGTTGTGGTTGCACCGTGCCGTCCGCTCACGCGACAAAGATGTGAACAGCAAGGTTGACCACGAAATCATCCATTATGTGCTCGCTGAACCCGAAATGCAAGTCTTTACATGTTGTAGTCCGTAGAATTAATCATCGAATCCACTCCAGTCTTCTGTGTCCTCATTTCCGTCTTTATCATCATCATGCTCCCCACCATCCCTGCTACTATCAGTATCCTGGCTCTCCTCCTCCTCATCCTCGTCCTCTCCGCTATCCTCATCCTCCTCATCAGTTTCCCTCACCACCACCAGATCCCCCGGCTGACTTTTTCTCTTCAAAAACGGCATCCCATCATCGTCCCGAAGAATCCGGCCCGCCTTGTCCCTCACATACGACTCGTCCGGGTCCATCTCGGCCGCCTCCTCCTCCTCGTCTTCATCCTCATCTTCATCTTCGTCGTCATCCTCATCTTCATCCTCGTCTTCCGCTTCGCTCTCGTCCCTCGGTAGCAACGCGACCGGCCTGCCCGTCTTTTTCAGGTACGGCATCCCAGTCATGTCCCGCATAATCAGGCCGCTCTCGTCCCTCAGGTACGGCCCATCCGGGTCCGTCTCCTCGTCTTGGCTGCCATCCCTCACGAACCCGGCCACAAAGAAGCCCATGACGCCGTGTCCGTCGCCCTTGTAGGAGCGAATACAGGCATCGGCCACTTCGGAATCCCCGCCGCAGCTCTCGCTAAGTCCGCGCACCGGCCAATCGCGCATGCCCCGTATTTGCTCGGAGCGCCTCATGATGCGCCAACCGCGTCTCTGGGCAAGGTCGGATCCGAGCACCTTCATGACCACGTCTTCGTTTTCCTGCGAGTGTATCGAGCAGGTCGAATATGTCACCTTTTTTGCGGCCGGGAATGTGAGCGCATGCAATAGAATCTTGAGCTGAAATCCAGAAAGAGCCTGTAGTCGTGCCTCGAGGTCCTTTTCAGAGTCGACAACTGTTTCGTTGCCTTCATCATCAATCATGACGCTGTTCTGGTGGGCTTCTATGTCGTCCAATTTTCTCTTTTTGCTCAATTCCTCCTTTCCATCAGTCGCCTTCCCCTTCGCTTTGTCCATCTTGCCGGATGCCAAGGCCGGTGACGCCTCTGGTACATGCAGCTCCGGCATGGTGTCGCGGCCCACGATACCGCTACCCGAGCAACTCGGATCCAATAGAAGCGCACCTACCTTGGCAAACTGCGTCCCCGTCGGGTCGACCTGGCAAAAGTCCTGCCCAAAGCCAACCCTCGTCCAGCCCTGGGAACCGGCAATCTTGACCATTTTCGTCAGGGTCTGCGAGCGACGCTTGTCCTTTTCAAACGCAAAAATCTTTTGGGCATCTGACGTCTCAAAATCGGGCCTCCTGGCATGGCAAATAGCGGCCAAGTGCGTCGTCTTGTTGCCCGGTGCTGCACAGCCATCTACGATGTCACCATCCTCGGGGAGCGGATCGAGGAGGTAGGCAGGAAAGCAGGAGGCCTTGTCTTGGAAGATGATTTTGCCGGATAGGTAAGCTTCCGTCTTCGACAAGTCAATGCCGTGCGTAATGGCCACGAGATTGGGAATGTGCGGGTCGATGAGGATCCGGCGTTGCTTGACACCCGTGGGCGTCGTAGACGGCGCGAGAACCTCCTGAATAGTGGTCACTTGGTCGTAGCCCTTGAAGGTGGTCTTGAGCTGGTCCTCTATCGTGGTTTTAATGCTGTTAATGCGAACCCAGCGCGGAATCTGCGCCTCCTCACCGGCGGCCGCGCGATCAACCTGCTCCTTGAGAGCCTCCATCGTTGGCGCCTTGCGACGCAGCCTCGCGCGTGTGAGTTCTGACGTCAATCGCGCCTTGTGCTTCTCAATAGTTACTCTCAGACCATGAGTTTTGGGAAGAGCAACGCCGCCCTTTGCTAATAACAAGTCATGCGCCAGCAGAAGCGAAAGAATGGGTGTGAGCTTCAAGAAAATTAGCCGACAGTCTTCTTTGCCGCTGATCCGCGAAAGGTTGTTCTAGCGGGAGAATTCTTACTTTTTTCTCTATTGATAAGATTTCCGAGGCATCAATGACTTCTTTCAGCACCAGACTCCATTTAGAGGTTTCAAATACGAGAGCGTAAAGTTGGCCCGGTGTTGACTTGATGTTGCGGCGCCCGAAAATCCTCGACTTGAGACTGCCGCCCTCGGTGGAGGAGGCAACCAGTATCTCGGCGGCTTCGTGGTAGAGGGACATTGCACAGCTGACTACTGCCCTAAGAAAAATCGACGAGGAGCAGTGAAGCGGTAACAAGGTGAGGTGCACAGGCGATGACAATGGATGAAATGAGTGTCAGTAGCACCAGGCACTGAAAACTTAATGAATGCAATTAGCCGTGCTGGCCCCACACCGCACCGGGCAGCAGCCGTGTAAGTCACAACCGTCCTTCACCAAGATAAACTACATGGCATAACACATCTGATAAATGCGGGAAAAAGTGCAATTGCTAAATCTTCTATATACCCGCCAATGGCCCCCATACAATGCCATGCTAAAAATCTTGTGTCCAAAAATGCCCAGAGAGCTCGTCTTAGCTTGGGTCAACAACCCAAGTGACGCAGAAGAATAAGTCATAAGTGTCATAGTACAATGCGAACGTCAAATTTTTGAACCTTCAAAATTGTACGTGCCATTGCTCCAATGAGCAATCGAGAATCCAATTTTGTATTTATTGCCCAAATCCACAATAAATCAATATCCAAGATGAAGATCAGAGATGTGTCACAACACATGTCATTGCCGTACTGTAGCCAATGAACACGTTCTCGTTTAGAAACGGCCAGAGCGGCGCTTCATGTGATCGTGCATGTGGCGGCGGCGCTGGGAGTTCTTCATGCTGACCTCACCAGTCTCGCTGTAGACAGACAAAGCCCAGCTGCCACCGCACATGGACGAGGCATTGTCCTCACAGGCGGCGTTGCAAGCGGACTCTTCGAGGCGCTCCGAGCTCTCGAGCTCGTTGCCACAGTAGCACTGACCACCGTACTCGGTACCGGCGGCGGAGAAGCCAAGCTTCTTGCACTCAGCGACGCACTTCTCATTGCTCATGCTGCCGATGTTAGGGCGAACCTTGCCATTGAGCGCGCGGTTCGAAGTGTCCTTGAAGCAGCCAGCATACTTGAAGCCGCCAACATCAGCGCCAGCGCCGCTGGTGCTGGTGCTGGCAGGGGCGCTGCCGGTGACGGTGACAGTCCTGTAAATGGTGTGTACAGTCGCGGGCTTGCACTGGTCAGAGCTAACAGGTGCGCCGGAGAGGGTGGGCGAAGGGGCACCGCTGGTTTGAGACGACGCACTCGACTTGATAGGAGAGCCAGACTCGGAGGGGGAAGTGGGCTTGGGAGTTGCCTCAGAAGTCTTAGGGGGCTCGGTAGCAGAGGAAGCGGGGGCCGAAGAGGCGGGGGCCGAAGAGGCAGGAGCAGAGGAAGCAGGAGCAGAGGAAGCAGGAGCAGAAGAGGCAGGGGCCGAAGAGGCAGGGGCAGAAGACGCGCTGCTGCTGGGACCAGCAGCGGCGCTGGAAGACTGGCCTTGGCTAGGCTGGGGAGACTGACCACCATCGCCGGCGCCATACGACCATCCAGTAAGGGGGTTGTTTCCAGGCAGGTTAGGCATGGTGCCAACGACCGTTTCAGCGACGGGCGACTCAATGGTGCACTCATCCTTGTTCTGACCGTAAAAGAGGCCGGCGCAGTTTTCCATACCAGAGGTGCCAGTATCACAAGTGTCGATGATGTGCTGAAGAAGGGGCTCATCCCAGCCGGACATGAAGTCGGCGTGCAGGCTGTAACCGGTGGTATCACCGTTGGCAAGGACAAAAGGCTGCTGGCCCTTGCCCTGCTCCCAGCGTCCAGAGAAAGCAGGTGTGTTCCAGTACGCCTCAAAGAAGATGTGAGGGACGTGAATCCAACCCTTGGGGCAGTCAGCCTTGCCGTTGTTGTCCTGGGGCCAGGCCATGTTGTTCTTGTAGTCGGTCAGGCCGGCCTGAGGGTTGTAACAAGAGGGGAAGTGAACATCGGCACGGAGGGGCGAGGCATAGCCGTCGCATTCGACATCAGGGAAGCCGACACCCTCTCCCTTGTTTTGGGGGTCCTGCATGCCGGCCATGAGGCCCTTGGAGTTGACGGGCCAGCCAGGTCGGTCTAGGTCCTTGCGAGGGCAGGTCCACTTGATACCGTTGACGGGGCCCTTGGAAGGGTCAAAGTTTGATTTGGCGCCGGCCGTGGGAGGTGAGCGGGTAGTGGGATCGCCAGTGAACATCTGCAGGCCCATGGGGAACGCCTTGATATCGTCGTTGGTGGCTTCGAAGAAGTAGTAGACATTGGCGTAGAAGAGCTCGACGGACTCGAGATTGCCGGATTTGGGGTCCTTGAAGTAGAGCGAGGGGAACCAGTAGTTGGAGTTGTCGCCCTTGACCTTTGCAGTACTGCACTTTGAGTTTTTGAGATCCTCTCCAGTGGATGAAAGACCAAAGCCGCTTCCGCCGAGAACATGGTGAACGTGAGACGAGGGTTTGCCGGGGGTAACAATGGGATCGGCGCGAGCAATGGTGAGCTGCTTGTTGGTGAAGTGGAGGACAGCAAAGGTACGCTTGTCCTTGGCGGCGGCGGTGACGCTCAGGAGAGACGTCAAAGCGGCGACGGTGGTGAACTTCATTGTGACTGATATTCGAGAGTGGCAGAGCAGAAATGCGAGAGTTGTTGGACGTGTGAGTCGGGAGACAAGGGTTTCGGGAGGATAGGTTGGTGTTACCGGAGCATCAAAAAAGGAAGAATGACAAGAGAGAAAGATAGCAAGCGGTAAGTCTATCGAGAAGAAGAGAAGAAGCTGGGCGAGGACGAATCACACGGACTGGCGTGCGAGGGGTGACGCAGAAAGGAGAGTAACAAACAGCGAGTTGGCTGCTTGGAAAAGAGTCGAGGGGAAGAGGCAAAAAAAGGAGGGTAAGTGTCCAGCAGCTTGTCACGGAAAGGAGGGTGGTGAGGGAAGGAAAGAAATGCAACGAAGAAACGGTTGAAGGAAAAGTCAAGAAGAAGAAAAAAAAGAAAAAGACCGTGATTGGGAGGGGGGGAGGTGAGTATTAAAAAAGGGAACCGCGCGCAGTGGCTGGTGGGGGAAGGAGGCGGCTCAGAGGGCTGCTCAGAGGCTAGAGCGGGTTGGCTGTGAGCTGTGAATGAATGGATGCAAGCAAGCTGCAGAACACTGACACGAGATGCAGGGGTGACTTTTTGGGTGACTGGTGTGTTTAAGAATCGGAGAATGCTGCAGCTTTTATTCTGGTAATTCTAGTATATTTCCTTTTTCCTCTCGACGGAGAGCTGCCCATCAAGACTGCGGGCTGCCGATATTGCAGTCGGGGTTGTGTTTGGTCCTTGATACTCAAACTTGCTGGGTACATACCTACCTAGTATGATTATTTTGGCGCCGGGCGCTGCAAACAACTCTTTTCATAGTAACTATCAAGCCTCGTCTCGTTCCATTTTTTACAGGGTAACGATTCCGTCGCGGTCAACGACGATCCATCGATGATGAGAGGGGGGGGGGACATTTATTCGAGACAAGCCAACTCGGGACTGGACGAATTTCATCAATGCCCATCGTGGAGGAGCAAGCAAGGCCCTCTTTTGCTCCGTTTGTTTCGTTTCCTGTGCATGAATATGTGTGCTGTTCAAGGGCACCACTCCTACAGTAGGTAGGTATGTACTGGGTTGGTCGCACACGCGCGCTCTCGTGGGGACATGCACGGGCTCGCCCACGCAAAGCCCTCTTCTCGCTCTTCTCGTCCATTCTCCTCATCCCTTGTTCTTGTTCTTGCAATCGCCAACGAGGCACATTGGCATCCTGATTGGTCGACCAGTTCAACGCACTAGGGCCACCATGGACGGTCGGTCCAGGGGCAGGGCCATGGTGCGACGATGCTGCTGACTTGCAGAGCCCAAGACTAACCGGAATCTAGCCTCATCGCGCCGAGATGGTGCCTGGTACCTGGCGTCAGGTGCTGCGGCAGATTTCCGCACCGCCTTTTGACAGGTGGTTGTTCGGTTGTCGGTGGAAAGCCACTTTATGCCGCACGTACGAGTACATGGAGCGAGTCCACTGACAATTCAACCTAGCGAGTTGAGAGAAACAAAATAACAAAATAGTTTAATCCAACTAATATAATAATAATCCATCTCGAACTCGGAACTCGTCAAGACAAAAAAGAAAGACCCGATCTGAAACAAGGGTTGCCGCCCACAGCTGGCCCACTGATCCGGCCCAGCGCCAAAAAAAACCTTCCAGGGGTCGGGCGAGGACATAACATGGCTGTCCTACTACAAATTACACGACAGCGGAATTGTAGCCAAGCCCCAAAGATACTACGAGCTGAATGGGATTGGCTTGCATTTCATCACTCTGTAACTCCGGAGGACAGCTGAAAACCGAAATAAAAAATTCTCACCCTGTCTCTCCTGTCCAGGCTGTCTTGGACAGATCCGCTAGCCAAGATGACATGTTATGCATTATGCGTTCCTGAACACTGCATAAGCAAACGCTAAATCGACATATGATCCAAGTATGGGGGTCATCTTGGTTTTTTCCTCTCGTCTGACTGGCCCTTTCTGGCCCTTCCTTATCCATGGCCCCAATTCCGCCGTCTTCTTCCTCTTCTTGGGCGAGCCACACCAGACGGTTGGGTAATGGTGCCCATGAAACACGCTAACTGTGGCTCTGGAATTGTTGGTGGCTGTTTTTGGGTTTGTGCCCAGGGCCAGAAAAATGGAAGAGAAAAAAAACGAAATCCCCCCCTGCCCCTTGCTTGTTCCATTGTTTCCCTCCCATTGTTTGCCCCCTGCTAACTATCGGCATTGTTGGCTTCTGATGTCCGTGTCCGCTGTCATGATTCAAATACCCTGGTAGATTCATGAATAAAAAGGCCTTCGCTGCTCTCGGCCCCGGCAGCCCGGATCCTCACAGCACAGCTGCCCCCCAATTCAGGCTGCGTGGCGGGCTTGCTTCGCTCTTGGACCTCGTTGTGTTACGCTGTCATCACCACCACCAGCCCGTTTTCTTTGTTCTTTCCACGTCAATATATCTTCGCTACAACATGAAACCATACAGCGCCTCATCTGCATCCCTCATCAACTCATCACTCCACGCCTCGCCTCCCTCTCTTTTCCACATTTCCTGGTGAGCTCGCTCAGCCCATGTCTTTCATTGTGCAACGCGCAAATGTGGAAATGAATGCACCTGGTCAAATAAATACTGCGGCATTATTCCTCTTTCCTGCCTTGCTCGTCACAGCCGTCACATCCCTCCCTATCTACGGATTACCGATAACCTCCTTGCCTCCCTATTACAGATGGTCTTGCACGTACCACTACGCGCCACTGCGACACCCACCACCATGTTGCTCCCAACTCGCCGCTTCTTGTTTGTTTGAAACACTTGACACCTCTCACACATTTCAGCTCCTTCGTCTTCGCCTGCTCCTCCAATCAATAGCCGCTGCATCCCAACTACCAAAAGTCTTCCTGCCCGAGCATATCGCCAACCCAAACAAACAACAACATACCACTGCATGCCCGTGCAGCTTCTCGTCATTGCATCCACCAGAGATGATCATCGGTATCGAATACTCTCGATCACGTTAATTCGCACTCTTGGCTGCTGTCCTTACTCCGTGCTATGCTACACATTGTAGTGCAAGGTGCTTCCCCAAACAAATACTTCGCTCCAAGCTGCATGAGTGCCTGTCCAACACTACCAGCGACGTCACACACTTGAGCCAGTTCCGCAGCTGTAATCCAATACTCCGACCAGTACAGAGTCGATAGATCATCTTGGCGAGGAAATCCCCATGTTTGTATCCTTCTGGTGGTTGTCCCGCGTCCCGGTACCGACAGTGAGTATCCCGAGTATCTTGCCACGCAGACATCACACTGTGCACGTTTCCTGGTGACGTACTTCGATCCCCGACCATGCTCCCTCCCAGTATCACGCACTCGTCATTTTCTTACCCAAGCACGGCAACCTGGTAGCCGTGTCTGCATCGCTTTGACCGTATGTGTCACTCTTCTCCTGTAGTCGCATTTTGCTTCACCTCCACCTCCAACAACCAGCGCACACTCTGCCCAGGCTTTGCCGAATCGACCATCAAAGCACCAAGCAGCAGTCGAGGCGCCAAACCACCGAACCGTAGAAAAATATATTCACGTACTATTAAGCTGACAGCTAGTCTGCACTATATCTCTTTACACGAGATATACCCGCTCGCCACTTGAACAGGGTAGCTGTGCAGAAGAGATCCAAATTATACGCCACCTGTACGAGATCGGCATATACTGTAATGCATATTAATAGCTACAGGTATACCGAGGCCCTCAATTATATCCCGCCTTTTCATCGGGAAGCATCGGCGGCCTTCCCGTGGTCATCCCTCCCATCCCTCCTCCACCAAGGGATCAGCAATGTGCAGCACTTACGCCCAAAAAAAAGTGCAGCATCAAGACCTCTGGCACTTGGATAAGCCCCCCAGGATCGAGTGCATGTTGCGACGAAAAGTCCATTCAATGTATATGAGCTAGATATGCGGAGCAGTGATGCTTCTCCCATCTTAGTCAAGCTGAGTCTGTAATAGGGTATATAGATAAAGTAGAAAGAATGAGAACAAGAATTCCGAGTGCCCAAAAATATCACAAACCGCCCTCCACGCCAACCCCAGCATGCTGCTGCCATATTATATCGTTACCATTGCCCCCCCCGTCTCTTTGAATCCCATAAAAATTATACCATCGGTCAATAAACGCCGAGATGCCTTTCCCCCTCTTCAGCCTATCAGAGTACTGTTTTCATTCATTCATCCTCGTCGTCTGATCGGCCGTCTCCCCCCCGCGGCCTTCCTCTATCGTTGCCCTTTTTGATCGATATGATGCATCCCTGTTCCTTGAGTTTCTTGGCGAGAGAGCTACTCGCAACCATTCCTGGGAACTCTTTCGCGCTAAAAACTTGGAATATATCCGTTTTGATTTCGGTGAGAATTGGGAAATGTCGGAGAACGGCGGCGCGGGCGGGATCAATCATGATGAGCGTAAACTTCAATCGAAATGCGCCGGGCGTTCGACAAGAGAGATCAGAAAAGCAAAAGAAACAACCTTCTTCACCTCGATCATCATCCCCGACAAACGGCGTCCCCACCAATGAGCCCATGAGCCGGCGTTGATGATTGTACTCGTCAGGCATGTACGACGCATCTCGAAACCCTGATTCATCCCAGATGGAGCAGTTCATCACATAGTTTGGATATCGTAGATATGTTCGCCTCTCTTCCTCGGACAGACTGGGTCCGTCAACTTTGAGCTGCACTATTGGCGGCGGGTCGATGACTCGTCTGTCCCGGTCTCCAAAGCCGCAGGCGCGAGCTGCTCGTGGCTGTTGGCGCACCTCAAGGCTGAACATCATGGCGTCTATGTGAGGCTCGCGATCTGGCCCAAGGAGATTTGGTACCCAAGACGACCTTGTTTTGTGGGCTGTCTGCTGCGGTATGTTGGCTTGGTGTTCGGGGGGCCTGGAGAAGTGCTGCTGTCCATGCGACTCCGGTCCACCATACGGCCTTTGGTGATGTGTATGAAGAGTCTGGGGAGCATATTGTTGGTGAAATTGATCTTGGCCATGTCCTGGGTGTTGAACGCGATATGCCGATCCAGTCGGCGGCGCCATGGGATGCATCCCACCGCGAGCTTCATGATGACGCTGGTCCTGCGGCAGGCCATGCATGGAGGAAGAATATCTCGGTGCGCCTGCTAGGAGGCTATCTGGAGGCGGAAGCACTGGGCGCTGTTGATTTGATGGTGTTGAAGATGACGAAAAATGGGGAGGTTGTCGTCGGTCGTGTGGCCGGTCATTGTGCGAGTGAGGCTGCATTGCTTCCCATGGGCAGAATCACACGCGTGAAAATCTACAGCACACGACGATGCGCTTCCCCGCTATTCATATAGAGGGAAACTGGAGATTTGTATCGGAGAGAACTGCAAGTCCTCACAAACAGCTGTAGCCAGTAGTAGTGCTGTTGTCGGCTTTGAAGGTGTCGAGGCAGCGTTGTAGACGGGTAAAGCGTCGACGGTTGCATGCAGACATGAAGTTGACTCGCGCTTTGGTATGCAGATACGAGATGTGGCAGAGTCCAAGAGACGAGGGCTCGATGCAATTATATGCAAATTCTGATCTGCGAATCACCAACGTCGGGCGAGGATGCGGTGGGAGTCTTGAGCAGGGTCGTGCGGGGAGTTGGTCTGGGTTCAGCGAGTAACGAACGGGCGTTGTGAGGAAGGAGCCCCAGTCGGCAGCAAAAGCAAATTCGAGCCTGCAACAACTCGCAAAGGCCGGTGGACCAGTGCGGGAAAAAAGGATGAAGGTGCGAGTGTGCAGGCAGAGGTGGATTCCTAATAATGCGCACAACAAGACATACATGAAGGTAATGAACGGCAGACGGGAGCGGGCCACTCCCTGGCAAGGCGCGTGAGGCGTCACCGAGTTTGCGAATGGCTGAGACGGTGATGAGCCACAAGAGAGACAGGGTTTGGAAGCCGTTGTCTAGCGTGCGTCTCACAGATTTCGGGGAAATAGATGTCTCTGGTAGTCAAACAGTCAAGTGATTGCGTAAAGAGTAACGTGCTGGTCCACCGAATGCAGCAATTGTACTGGTCGGGCAACACGCGGTTGTTGGAGGCGTCGTAGGTTGTGAGACAGGTGGCCGCCGTCGTGGCGGGACGGCGGGAAAGGCGGACGCGGCTGAGGGTTCCCAAGAAAGCATGGGATCATGAGTATGAACGGCAAGCAGATGGGCGAGCCACTCGTTTCATAGGAGTGGGAGGACCAAGTATTAGCAGCTGGTCGATGCTGTGTTGTTGGGACAAGACGCTGATCGTTGTGCCAGGACAAGTAGCTGGTCGCTGTGCTAGGACAAGGAGCTGGTCGATGTGGTGACAGGACAAGTAGCTGGTCGATGCTGCGCCAGGACAATGCTGCACCAAAGGAAGCTGCCCAAGTAGACGGTTGCCCGAGGAGGAGAATGACGACAAAGCCTGATGGAGACCAGGGCTCGATCCAGTGCAAAAGACAAGCTGTCCGTCGTCAGCAGGAGCATGGATTGGGAGGCGACAGCAGTCGTGTTCCGTCGTCAGCCGCGTTGGAATGGTACAGGAATGGTCCAAGGGAGCTGTTGTTAGCAGAAGTCATTACGGAGCAGCCGTTGCAATTATCCGTACAAAAAGCAAATCGCTTGTGCCTCGAGCGGCTGTATTGGCAGATTTGCCGGGGGGGGCTGGGTCGGGCCCAAAGCCAGCGAGCGCCTTCACAGGGCACTTGCAGGCTTTGCAGCACAAAGTATTTGGGCCAGAAGTGACAGATCTCATTTGTGGCGACGGGCGACTGCGAGGCAGGCGACGGCACATGCCTCCATGATCCATGGCATCCTTGTCAAGAAAGCGAGCCAGCCAGAGGTCTGGTGAGGCCAGGATGCTTGACCCGCCTGAAAACGGGCCACAAGGGCACAACCGCTGCCATCCGGGAATGTGGTTTGCGACCGTACTGGGGTGTCCTTGTACGAACTCAGATCTGTGTACGGAGGAATTCGCACGGCGTACATACTCCGTACTGATAGAGGCATGATTGTCGGAGCAAACAGTTGACAGACAGACTAGCCCTGTTCGCGAATAGTTGACCAGATTGGCCCTGGCGTCCACGGCGTGTCGCATCTACTCTTCTTTGTTGCCTTTTTCTTGGTCATTTATATTAGACGACACCCCCAGACGGGTTGATCCTCAGGGCCTCGGCGAAACGGCCAGTCTGGCTCGAGTATCCGCTGCCCCAGCACCCCCCCGGTGGAAGAATTTAGCGTATTACCAGCTGGTGAGAGCTGCTCCATGTGACGTCAACGCACTTTGTGCTTCGCAGCGTTGGATCTGCCAGGCCCGCAGGCGACTCAGATGGCCCGTGGCCGATTCTGGACACCGGGAATGGGGGATTCCGCGTCTGGGAAGTCAGTGTGACGGCATCGTCCCGATTGAGAGGTGGCCCGAACAATGGGCTTGGAACGTTGCTCGTGGCTGTGAAACAGGTGGTAAAGGATGCTCGTCACAAACAGCGCTCTTGTGTGTATGGGTGCGTACTGGTACGTTGCAAGACCAGAGTGCGCTATTCTCGGTGTGTGCCAGGATTGGGTCTGGGCTGATGGCCGAGTCGAGAGTCGAAATCGGGGGAAAGTGCGCGTCTTGCTTGGACAGGGTAGGCGTAGGCGAGGCTACTGGCATGGAAGCTAGGCGTCGGGCGGAGGCGGCAGTCGAGGCAACAGCAGCAACTCCAAGATGGCAAATTATTATGTTGAATAAGCGACCGCGTCTAGCGACTGTCGGATGGATGCAAGGCCAGGCAGGGGACAGAAGAATGCCCCATGGCCGCTGGTTGAGCGGCCAAGTCGTCACTGTACGGAGCAATAACTTTGCTCTCCATCACCTACATACGGCCACCTGGCAACCTGGATCTAGCCCAGGGTTCACTAATATGAGCTCGATGCGGCACGCCATCTCCAGCTCGTCCCACATCAATAAAGACCCTGGTCAAGGTGGCGATTTGTAGTTTGTATCCGTACAAACGAAGTAGTTTACCGACACATGGCTAGGGTAGCTTGGAGTCTGTCTTTTGGCCAGCGACTTGTCGTCCTCGGAGCGTCTGATCCGCGCCGTGGTTGATAGACTCGATAAGTATCGTACGTTGGACGCATTGTGTGGCTGTCAGCTGGGACGAGCAGTTCCGTTGCCGAGACACGAACAAGTGTTCCGCGTTGGCTACAGGACGTCGTGAGATGGAGGACGAGGTGTTGCAGTCGACTGGGGCCTGTCTTGGCTGGAAGGGCGGGGGTCTGGTGAATCTGGAGCATCTGGAGCTAGTTAGGCAGGGAGTAATTCGTACATTCGTATGAGTAGTTGAGCTAATTCACAGCACACCAACACGAACCTGAGAGAAAGTACGATGGCTTGACAGCTTTACATGGAGCTACTTGGCTTTCTCAGGTAGGTACATACTAGGTGCGGGCTGACCCCAAGATGCGTGGGGGTGCCAAGCCACATTACCTGTCTTTGTGTAGCGCCCGCCGTTTTCCCTCGCTGATCAGCTGATGCTTCCCCTCCAACGCCCCATCGGTTCTGCTCGCCGCCCCCTCTCCCTTCCTCTTCACCCTGTTCACCACCCGACCAACCAGCCTCATGCACTATTCGCCAGCTTCAGCCTTCCGCCAACGCTGGCTGGTATCCGTAACTACCGAGTACTGACTGGTAGCCTGGTACGATGCCACACGGAAGCCTGCACTGCTGAATCTCATCTCTTGTAGATCCACTTTCCCGCCAAGACGTCACATCATCGTTGAGCTCTGTAATTTGATGGTGTGCCTGCTCCGTTGCGACGGCCGAATGACGTCCCTCAAGGCTTCAGCAGCGCCGCCGAGAACGTTCGACCTGCCTCTTCGATTGGCCTGCATACGATGGCAGTTTGTGGCTGTCACGCAGACAACCCGATGAGTTTGTCCACGGTCACCGGTGCACCCCGTGGTTGAAGGCTCCCAGCAGCCTTGCCCTCCCTACCCCCAGTCTGCCCGATGGTGGGTTCGTTCAACTGCAATGCAAGCCAAGCCCGGGGTGGCGGAGGAGCCTGCTCACACTAGGAAACAGCCCAAGCCGGCAGCGATCCCCGATGAGCATCAATACGGTCCGGCGCCCGCTGCCCCCAAGGTAAACAGCATTCCCTCATTGCCGGAGGAGTAGATCGCGCACTAATAAGCTTTTCATCTTGGACACTTGGCTACATACGAGCCCAGGCATTCGGGTGCTTGATCAATCTTGACAGCCTGTCTTTGTTGAACCCCTCTTCCAATGCTGCGTCAATTGTCACAACGGGATCGGCCAACCACTCACCCGTTCCAGACCTGTACATGCATGCCATGTCTTGCAGCCCGGTACAATCAGCCTCGGCAGCCAACCCTAGTCAATATGGCGTCCTTTTTCCACTCAACAAGGCTGGTTCAAGGAACCAATGATGGCGTTGTGTGAGCGTCAGCCCATTGGTTTTGAAGAAGCACAGTGCATGACGTGCGCAACATGTGCGATCTCCGACGCTCAACCCACACATCACACCTTGATCCTGACCGACTTCTCCTCTCCCCGGCCTTTTGAGCTGAGAGAAAATTTCTTTTTTGTCTGCCGCCAGCTCGTGGAACTCAGACATGGCTGGCTTGATAAAGGCCTCGTCTCCACTTAGTATACCAGCGGTCCAGCATCACGCAGTCCCTTACCGAGTTATAATGTCCAAGTAGCTTTGGGGATGCCACTTTTGTGTCACAGACTCACAGTTGATTCCCTTGGCGGCGGTCTTTGCGCAACGCGGGAGAGAATACAATCGAATAATAAGTTCGGCATTCCCAAAGAAGAGCTCAACGCCCAATTGGCAACTCTGGCAACACACGTGGTCTTGGATGGTCTACACCGCTGCAACCTTGGAAGAGTCTGTCTATGTAAATTGTTTTCGAACAAAGGAGTCGGGACAGCTGCCACTGTCAATGACACGAAACATTGATCCTTGAATACGGCATATCAAGGGACAGTGCCCATCAGCCAATCAGTGTGTAACCTTGCGAAGCCAACGAAAGAAAGGTCAAAGAGGTTCAAGAAACCACGACTTGGCATGGTTAGACAATGTCGAGGCAACATCTAGGCGGCTCTGTGACCATGCCCAAAGAGAAAACGGCAACCCCGCCCATCCAAGACACTTTTTTTTTTGGCAGGGTAAACGATCGTCCCCAGCATTACCAGTAAACGAGCTAGACAAAGACCCCAAGGAGACCAATGGTGGGTGGGTGGTACATCCTGTGCTCTGTCTGCATTGGCGGACTGTAGTGAAAATCGTGCGCGTGTACCCATCCCATCGGCAGCGCGAGAATCCGTGCCTTTGGACCGGTTTTGGGGAGGGACAAGAAACGGCCGATGCGAAAGTGAAAACGAGCACAGGGCGGATCGAAATCTCAGGGTCCTGGTGTGTGTGTGTGTGACAGACATGGAGGAGAGGGAAACGTGTACGGTGATGAGGGGTATGGGGGAGAAGAATAGACATTGGCACAATATTTGTACCAGGGTGGACAATGGTGATACTTGCGTAGCAATAAACGTCGTTGCTCTTGCCCAAGGGCGCACTCGACTGCCTTGTGTGTGTGTGTTTTTTTCTTCGTTTTTTTTTTTTTGCTTTTGTAAGCTGTTTAGACATTTCACAATAGATTTGGCAAAAAAAAGCGTCAGCCGCAAAATCCCTTGCAAGTAAATGGTGGCAAGAAGTACGCGTAAGGGGTGGGTGGAAATACGGTTATCCCAAATTGCAAAGGAAAATTGGTACACAATCGAAAATGAGTCAAGGGTTTGTATTATCAGCTTTCTATTCTTGGGGGCAAAGTAAAAAAAGATATGCAGCTGAAAAGGGTGTGAGGGACTGGGTTTGCCCTTGTTCGCGTATATAACCAAGCCGAGTTTCCCAACCCTGTATAGAATGCAGGCCACATGAAAGACCCAGGATATATAAAAGTGAAGATGTAGAGGAACTCGTCTTGATGTGTATATAAATCTCTGAGTGAGATGAAATAAGTATAGATATTATGTCATTTTGATGGCCGTAGTTGGTAATGATGGGTAAAAAAAAAAGAATGAAATGCAAAACGTCCTCAAAGTCCAATTGCTAGTCGCATAATCCAATCGAAAATATAGGGAAAAAAAATATGGTGTAGATGGGGAAGAGAAGGTAAAAGACAAAAAACCAACACCAAAAAAAGAGACACTTTTACGTTGTGTGGATGCAGTGGGTGGCGATTGGAGGAGAGTCGGATATGGAATTCGACGGAGAGGGGGTATATAGAGTTGATGAAGGGAGCGTCAAAGCTCCACATTCAAAGGTGTGTGATGTTGGAGGCAAGCCGAGTCGACAAGATTCGGTTTCGGGCTTGTTTACCATGCCATGGCAGTCAAGCCCAAGAGCGTGGCAAACAAGACGGTCGCGAGCGTCGTCACAGCGTCGGGAGGGGCGACGCCTCGTCCAGCGCCCGACGTGGCCGTGTCATTGACAAAGCCTGGTCCGCAAATAGTATTCACCTGGCGCGCAGCATCCCTGTAGGTCGAGGAAATCTTCTGGGAGCGATCGCTCGTGGCGGCATGGAAGATGGCCATGGTCTGGGTGGTGCAGGGGCCGCACGAGGGCGTGGAGCCGCCGGGCAGGGGCAGGCCGAGGGGCATGGAGTAGAAGAAGATGTCGGAGGGATTGGTGACGTTTGTGACGGCGCTGGCGAAGCAGTAGTTTTGCGTGGCCGGGTTCTGCAGGCAGGTGGCGGCGTAGAGCACCTTGTAGGCGCGCAGGCCGTTGAAGGCCTCGGTGACCTGCCCCTGGTCGGCGTCGTACTCCGTTTTGCAGTTGGACGCGTCGAGCATCTTCTTGGCGGCCTGGGTGAGGAAGGTGTCGCACTGGGCGACGTCGGCGGCGCAGGTGGCGTCGAGGACGCGGACGATGCTGACGAGGGATTTGGAGGCCTGGAAGAAGGAGGTGGATGTCTGGGGGCGGTAGGCGGTTAGTCAAGGTGTCGCGGACCGGCGGCAAGAGAAGACAAGAAAGGTGAGAGGGGATTGGAGAGCAAGTCAACGTACTCGTAGCATCATGGAGAGCGGGTAGCACTTTTTAAAGGTGGCGTCGTCGAGCAGCTTCTTCATAAAGTTGGGGCAGGCGCCGGTTGTGCTGCTGCTGCTTTTGAATATCGACGTGGGGGCGTCGTCGAATGGCAAGGGGAGAGGCGAGGATGTGGAAGAGGAGGAAGGCGAGGACGAAGTAGGCGTCGCCGAAGATGATGCTGATGATGCTGATGATGCTGATGAAGACGAGGCAGAATCGCTAGACGCCGCAACCGCTGTGCCTCGTATCTCAATCACAGCGTCAGGATCTCGCCGGACCAGATCGAGCTGCCGCGTGAAATGTGTCAGCGTCATTGGCGCGGGCACGCGCACATGGTTGGACGGTGGCTGGTCGACTTCGGGGTTGGTCCAGGAAGGTATCGTCGGGGTGGACGCTGGCGCGGGTGGCCGCCACTGCTGCGTCGCGGCGGCGGCGCCTGCGACGAGTACCGTCATGATGCCGGCGCGGAGCGACATGGAGCGGTTATTGTGCGACGCGGATGACGAGGATGAGTAGGACGAGGCAGATCCAGAACGACGGCGGCGGCGGCGGGAGGACGAGGAGCAGCAGGGACAGCTGTTGGGCGTCGTTGTGCCACGGGTCGTCGAGGAAAGTGAGACACGGCTCGCCATGATTGGACCAGCGTCCAAGGGTCGCTGTTGGTCTTTTGTTGCCGTTTTTTGTCTCGTCGATTTTTTCTTGGATGCAATGTCGTCCAACGCCATGTCAATTCACGTGCCCTCGTTGTGCTTGGACAAGCAAGTCTCTTGTCGTCAATGCAGTTTGTTGTTCGCAGTGAGCAGCGGTGGGCACCACCCGTGGGTGTGTGATGTCTGACGGTGGCGCGGCTAGAACGAATTGGCCGGCAACAAGGCTCCTTGATTTTTCCTTTTCGTTGCGTGGCGCAGATTTTTCCAGAGCTTCTCTTCTTGTCCTGATTTTTTTTGGCTTCCGTTTTACCCGGCTGGATCTGTTGGCGGCGCGTGCACAGCAGAGCAAGCAAGCAAGCTTGCGACGACGGCCTTTGCGAGTGCGTTATTAGCTCCGGGGGCGGCGACGTGCGTTGGGGGTGGGCGGTCGTCGCAGGCTGGGCTCTCTCCAAGCATATGTATCCGGATGGCAAGAAGGTAGGTAGGTAGTAATAGTGTGAGAACGTGTGTGTGAGCCAATGGATCCGAATAGTTGCCAAACGAACGATGGCAGTTGGAGAGGTCAGAGGCTATCCAGCAAGATTCAACGAGTGTGGTTAGGTAAGTTAGGTAGGTAGGTAGTTTGTTGGGCGAGCGCAACGGCTGGGCAAGGAAGAAGAAGAAAGACAAAAAGAAGAAACAAAGTCAACAGCAGCGTGCTTGGCTTCGCTGCAGTCGTTTCCCCGAGGCAGTCTGTTTTTTCCCCTTCCTTCCCCCTGGTCGGGTTTTCTGCAATACACGTAGCCGCGACCGGGGACTGTTATGACAGGGATCCCGGGGCGTAATAAGCAGTAAGGACCAGTTACTGGTACATACGGTGGGCGGATGGTAATTTAGAGAAAGGCTACCAGGTAGACCAGGTAGGAGGCGGGGATGATGGCGCGACAAGGGTGCATCTCGCGATGTTGTTTGGCGGATCGCGAGTCACTTGATAATTATCCAAGTGCAAGAACTTGAAACATGGACAAGACCGGCTACATACAGCTTGCATGTACGGATATGGATACAGGACAAGAATATGAGAGGGCAGCATCATGGAAGCCATTATTTTACCTTTTTAGCGGCCGTCTAGCGCTTCTTTGCGTTGCTGTGCCTGTGTGCCTGGACGCCTGTGTGCCTGGACGCCTGAACAGCCTGGGGGGCAGCCTGACGGGGCCTTATTACTTACTGCCGGTACTTCGTACTGGGCTGGGATTGCTCGCCCATGCCCATGGACAAGGGGGATCCCTTGCCCCAGCCGGCGGGTTGCTATTCGTGCTTTCTGTCATGAATGATGCTCCGTCTCCAAAAAGGCGTGCAGCTTGGCAGCAAGCCAGGGCATGCACCAAAAAAGAAAAGCCCACCAGACAAGGCTCTGGCCACCACCACTCATCAAAAGCGAAGCCTTCGCCTCGTTGATAAGAAAACGTGGACAAGCAGACAGGGGGAAGCCGAAATCTAGATGCTGAATCCGTAATTTGTACAAATTACAGATTGTGGTTTAAAAGATGGCCAGGAACAGTTTAAACGTACTCTATAGACCTGGATTGGCACGTTACTAATCAATCACATGTACGTTACCTTTAACATGAAGTTGCGTACTCTGCTCCGTACGTCCGTTCGGGTAAAACCTGACCTCTTTTTTTCTTTACTTTTTTTTTTTTTGTCGACAAACCTCGCTCACCTTGAGTCGTCAGCGGTCACCGAGTGCCACCCCTGCCATCTATGTCTATACCTAGTTATCTCGGCACGCTGTTACTACATACAAACTATTGACTTTTTTGCTGCTGCGGCGCCGCCCCAGGTCTCGAGGGTTCTAGACCGAGGCGCTAGAGCCGCCTTCCTGGTACGTACCTGCCCAGGTACCTACCTACAGGTAGAACAGCTCTCTCCTTTTCCCTCAGGGGCCAACAGCTGCTCAACTACCAGACATGTACTGATATCTTTACACAGTACGAGTTTTGTACAGTGCTTGCTGATGTGTTGTCGATGGAGAGAAAAAAAGATGAGAGAAAAAAAAAGAGCCCGGAATATCATCGTTTACACGTTTCCATCTACTCGTTAGTAAGCCCCGTCTGTCAGACCAGCCTCGAGTGTTGCGAGTTTCTGAACCATCTTCAACGTCCAAGCTCAAAACTGGGTACAAAGTACTCTCTCATTTCGTTGCTGGATCCCCTATTTTTGGGGCTGGTCATAGTTAACTTAACTAGTAGAAAGGTACCTACCTGCTACCAACTGGCGCGATCCTTCCACCACGGTTCCATCTTTCAGCATCAGTACAACAGAACAACTACACCAACCACTTGATTCTAATTTTGTCCTCGTTTCTTCACATCATCGTCGCCTTGTACAAATTACTGCCCACATACACTGTCATCGGCCTTTCCTCCCATTTCCACTCGTCGCTGTACCTGCATCGGCAGCCCACACACACTCCCGCCACTGTATTCCCGCATAATATTCTCGTATGACCTGTAGTATTATCAATTTTCTCATCTCCCCGTCGGCAGATCCCCCCATTTAGTTCTTTTCGTCCGGTATTAACGTTATCGTTCGCCATGATTCATTTACATAGCCGAACCACCCATCACACACCTTGCCACACCGCGACAGAATGCCACCGACCTGCTTTCGGTAGTAATAGTAACTACTACTTTGCAGACAAAATAACAGACAAAATAACAGAAACTCATTCGTAATGATGAAGCATTGTTTGCCATTCTTATGCACGCCCAGTCCACACTGAGCCCTTGTCCCTTGTCCCCAGTCTCAGGTGACCGACCTTGGTGCACAACTCGAGTATCAAATGATTTAAATAGCAACACGGCCGACCAAATATAGTTATCCAGTCTTCTATCCATCCCTTGCATCTCAGCTCATGCCTTTTCTCCGAGCCAATTTTCCAAACATCACCCAGCACATTGCACAACTTACTGACAAAGTATAATCCGTCATCCCCACGGCCGCCCGCACGGCCAAACAGACGTGTTTCACCCCAACTTGGCTTCGCTCCCCTCGCGCCTCCGAGTCCTCCCTCCAGTCCGAGTCCAATACAAACTACATAGTTATTAATAAGAATACGGCGCAAAACGTCACGGCAACAACCCACAATCATCTCCTAAACATGGGATGCAACCATTTTGCTATTGAGAGGAATCATAGAGCCATCAAATGTAAAATGACAGACACCGCCCAAACAAATTTCAATCTCATCTATATACATTGTTTTTATTTCCTGGGCCTGAATAACCTTGCCTTGTCCATATTCCACCACATTGGACTTTGAATGAAATGACGCCGAAAATTATGCAATAGAGACACCGAGTCTCTTAAAAGCTCAAAATGCAAAACAACATATTAACCCGACTTGACAAGACTTTGCAGATTGACAAGTTCCGCGTAACGACCGTTTTTACGCATCAGCTCCGAGTGCGTACCCTGCTCGACAATCCGACCCAGGTCAAACACGTAAATGATATCCGCCTTTTGGATAGTGCTTAGACGGTGGGCAACTGCCACGGTTGTGCGACCCTTGGCTGCCTTGTCCAGTGCAGCCTGCACAACCTTTTCAGACTCCGAGTCGAGGGCTGATGTGGCCTCATCAAGGAGCAGAATCTTTGGGTCACGAATCAGGGCACGGGCAATAGCAATACGCTGCTTTTGCCCGCCAGACAGTAGGGCACCCTTGCTTCCCACAGTCGTATTGAAGCCATCGGGTAGCGACACGATAAAGTCATAAATGTTGGCTTCACGACAGACATGCTCCAACTCTGCATCCGTCACATTCTCACGGGAAGTGCCCAGAATAATATTCTCCTTGATACTACCCTGGTATAAAGTAGGCTCTTGGCTGACAAGAGCAATGAATGATCTGTAGTCGTTGACGTTGAGCGTGCTGATTTCTTTGCCGTCGACATACACACCGCCAGACAGAGGGTCGTAGAAACGCTCGAGCAGCGAAATGGTCGTACTCTTACCGCAGCCAGAAGCACCGACAAGGGCAATGTACTGGCCGGGCCTGACAGTAAGGTTGAGGCCGCGCAGGACGGGTTGCTCAGGACGTGTGGGATAGCGGAAATGCACATCGCGGAACTCAAGAGTGCCTTCAACGTGGGTGACAGGCTCGCCTTCGTTAGACCATGTGTCGATGGCGGGTTGGCGGTCAAATAGAATCTTGAGCTCCTGGGCGGCGCCGTGGGCCTTGCCCATATCCGGGGCGAAAGAGAAGACGGTGCCGGCAGACTGGGCGCCAAAGACGATGGACATGAAGCACAGGAAGAATTGGAACATGGAGTATTCGCGCTTGCCGATAAGGGTACCTCCATACCAAAAACCAAGAGCGAGGCAAAGGAACACGAGCGACTGAGAGGCAGCGTACAGAGCACTAGACTTGGCGACTGAAATGAGACTGCGGCGCTGTTGCTCGGCAAGAGACTCCTGGTAGAGAGCAAGGACATCCTTCTCCCGAGTGAGCGAGGCAACAGTGCGGATGGCAGAGATAGCTTCCGAAGCATACGAGGCAGACGAAGAGTAAGCAGCCTTGGATCGCCGCTGGAAGTGAGCAAGAAGCCAGAAGCGGAAGAACCCGCATCCAAGAAGGACAGGGATAGTCGAGATGCAGACGAGCGAGAGTTTCCAGCCAATAGCGAGGGATACAGTACAGGCAGCAATCAAGGTAGTGGCGGTGAGGAGAATCGTGCCCAGCGTCACGCCGCTGATACCAGCAACATGTGTGGTTTCAGTAGAGAGAAACGAGGTCAGGGCACCGGCAGTATTCTCCTCACGGTCAAAAAAGGCGACATCCTGGCGGAGCATGACTCGGAATGCGCGGTCGCGGACACGATGGACAAGGCGCTCCGAGCACAAGGCGAAAGTAACGCCCTGGACACTAAAGGCTATGAATTGAGCAAAGGCCAGCATCACAAACATGGAGCTCCAAAAATCCGAGTCGCGCTTGACCTGGTCTTGATTCGCGGGGGTAATGGGCACGGAGAGCGTGGTGATTTGTTTGGCGAAGAAGACGGCCGAGGTCGGGTTGCCACCACCGCAGATAATGCTAAAGACACAACCAAAGAGCATCCGCTTCCATTCGGGTCGATTGAACGAGGCAATGAGCTTGATCAGGGTCCCAAGACTGTCCTTCTGCTCACGCTCGCCCACCGGGTTGGGCTGCTGCAAAATCATGCTAGAGACGGACTTTCGGGTCGACTGCCGCCTCAGCTTGTCGGCAATGTTGTCATCAAGGTCCGCACCGTAGATGGAGGTCCGGTTTCCGCCGTAGACTGAGGCACGGTTGGTGGACTTCTCGCGAATGAGTGCCAATTCTTCCTCATCAAGCTGAGCCTGTTCCTCGGCAGTAAGCTCTTCGGCGGCGGCAATGTTCTGGGCGGATACAAGGTTGAAGTAGGCACCTCGCTTCTCAATGAGATCGTCGTGGCTGCCTTGCTCAATGATTTTACCTTCGGACATGACGACAATGTTGTGGGCATCCTTGATGGTGGAGAGACGATGAGCGATAGTGATGGTCGTTCGACCAGCTGCGGCCCTTTCAAGGGCGGCCTGGACAACACCTTCCGACTTGGTATCGAGAGCAGAAGTAGCCTCGTCGAGCAGCAGAATCTTGGGGTCTGAGACGACGGCGCGGGCAATGGCAATACGCTGCTTCTGACCACCGGAGAGGAGGAAGCCGCGTTCACCAACGTTGGTATCGTAACCTTCAGGTAGGCTAGAAATAAAGTCATGGGCATTCGCCATCTTGGCGGCCTCGATGATGAGTTCGCGGCGTTTTTCTTCCGTCTCGTACTCAGCAGCTGTTCCAATCAAGCCGTGGCCGATGTTATTGAAAATAGTTGTTCCGAACAGGGTGGGTTCCTGACTGACAAGAGCCATTTGCTGGCGGAGCCACTTGAGGTTGAGCGTGGATATGTCGATGCCATCGAGGTATATTCTACCGTTGACAGGAGAATAGAAACGTTCAACGAGACCGACAATGGTGCTCTTTCCAGAACCGGAAGCGCCAACAAGAGCAGTTGTCTTGCCAGCAGGGATGATGAGACTGACATTGGACATGACGCGAACCTCGGGGCGAGAAGGGTAAATGTGGGAAATGTTTTCGAGGCGAATGTTGCCCATGATGTTGTCGATCTTGATGCCGTCCTCGCTGGAGGGGTCGAGAGGAGAAGGGCGGTCAATGGTGTTGAAAATCTTGGCGGCAGCAGCTACAGCCGTGGTAAAGGCTTGTAAGTTGGGGGCAACGTTGCCGAGCTGGAAAGCACCAATCATGACGGACATCATGATGGTGAGAATCTTGTTGATGGGGACAACGCCGGCCACGATGAACTTGCTGCCCTGCCAGAAGGCCAGGCCATAGTTGAGGAAGAGAATGAGCATCATACCACCAACCATGACAGCCATGGCGCACTTGACACGAAAACCAAAGTATTCGGCCTTGGCCAGGTACTTGTCGTATTTCTTGGCAAGGCGCTCCTGGGTGCCAAATGCAATAGCATTGCGGATAGAACTGAAGACCTCTTCGGCAATAGAGCCACCCTCGGCGTAGGACTCGAGGGAGGCCTTGTTGTGCCTGAGCATGACACTGGAACCGAGGCCAATGTTAAGGACAAGAGCAAAAAAGGTAGCGGAGAGGATGAGGGTGAGCTTCCAGTAATTGATAAAAGCAATGGCAAAAGCGGTAACAAATGTGGCAAGTGCGGCAATGGTGAGAGAGACCTTTTCAGAGAGACCATCCTGGATAAGATTGGTGTCTGCGGTGATGCGGGTGGTGACCTCGCCAGCACCGAGCTTGTCAAAGTAGCCAATATTTTGTCGCATGCAGGCCGCAAGGTAGTGCTCGCGAATTTTGGCGGAGATGTGCTCACCAGTGTAGATGAAGCCAACGGTGCAGATGTAGGTTACGATGAATTCGCCAATACCGAGGTAGACAAAGTAGAGGACATATCTGGTAAGTTCGGCGACGAAGCCATCATACGTCATTGAGCCAAAAAAGAATTCACGGAAGACGCGCTGTAGATTTCCAAAGATGACGGTCATGAGGGGTAGAGCAGCACCAGAGGCAATGGCGCAAATAGCGGAGATGAAGATGATGATCTTGTCATTGCGGGAGGCGTAGCGGTAAAGAACGCCGGCGCCTTTGGTCAAGGTAGGCACGTCGACCTGTTTCCTTAAAATGTCGGCGGCATGATCTGAGAGGTGGGCGTAGATGTCATCGGCATTGGGCGTCTTGGGAGGAGTTGCGAGCTCGTTATGTGCCTTTTCGAGGGGACGGGTTTCGGGATCGGAAGAGTCGCCATGGCTAGAAGCAGGTTGGTGATATCCGGGTGCAGCGGTTTGGCGAAGCTTTCCAGACTTTTCGGAAAAATGAGGCGCCATGAGAGGCGAGATTGGAGGCAGGTTAGACCTGCGACGCGAGCGACTGAAGCTGAATGGGTTGAAGGCTGGCAGCTTCAGGCCACAGGCGGTCGGATTTAAAGGACGGCCCAGCGATGTCGATATGCGGAAGGATGAGGCCGGTGCGCAATGAAGGGCGGGCCGCGTCTGCGGCTGAAGCAAACACTGAGATTATTGTCAGCTTTCAATGGCAACAGAAAATAGGGCAAAAGAAAAGCATGTAAGAAAGATATGTGAACGAGTACGAAAGGAGGCGGGCGGCAATAGACAAGTCGGGGAACAAGACTCACAGAGAGTCGAGCGCAGTCGTAGTCGCAGTCGCAGTCACAGTCGCAGGTGAAGCGAGCGTGTGACAACGGACAGTCGACGTGGGACTGGCACGCAGCGCAGGGTAATTATAAGGTAAGTGAGGCGCGCCAATTGCCTGTTCTGGACCAGCTAGGGAATGTGAAATGTAACTAGAAGCCGGTGCAGCGGTGCGAGGTGAGTCGGCGGCGTTGTGAGACGAGACAGAAAAAGAGGGAGAAGGGAGGGGTGTTTGCTGCGTCTGTCGTCTGTCGGGGGTGTTTGCCGGTTAGGTGATCAGGCGAGAGCCGAGGCAGAACAGTTGTCGAGCAAATCGGAAAAAAGGTGGCGATCAAAGTAGCGACGACACAAAAAAAAGAAGAGGAAAATGGACGCAAAAGGAGGCCAAGAGAAAGGAGTCGGCAGGAACAGAGCAAAAGAGACGGGAGGGGTGCGAGATGCGATGGCGAGAAAACGGCTGTGTATTATATCGGGCCGTGCGAGGAGTAGTGGCGGTAGCAGGAGGCGGCGAGGAGTAGAGTCATGGGCCGCCTCGCTCGACGGGTTTAAAGTGCGGACGTGCGCTGTTCGGGTCTGAGGTTGAGGGCATGGGCCCGAGGAGTAGTCCGGGACCCGACAAACAGGCACCAGCGAAGAAGCCAGGCTTGAATGGGTATCCGGTTTGCCTTTTTGTCCAGAGGCGCTAAACACAATCAGCACCAAGCAAGGAGCGGGAGGAGCGGCGGGAGAGAGAAGCGGGCGGGTGGGTTCTTCTTACCTACTGAGGCGAGTTTGATGAGTGATGACGGAGATGTAGATGGCGAGATGGGATGGAGGGGGCGCCGAGTGATGATGAAGAAGGGGTGTGTGCCGAGTATGGAAGTTGAAGATGGTCAATACGACCGGTGAAGCTGGTAGAAAGAACGGCTGTCTGTTTTACCGGTTGACCGGTTGACCGTTGGTTTTAAGGTTTCTGGTTTACTGGTGCCTATTACAGCACAGCGTTATACAGCAAGCCCGCTGCCGCCACTATCCTGCTGCCTGGTACCTGCCTACCTGGTACCTACCTAGGTACCTAGGTAGGTACTAACCTCCTACCTGGTTGTAGGTACCGCCTGTACTACCAAGCTACCTACCTGTACCTAATAAGAAGGTATTGTAGGCGCCACCAAAAAGACTCCAATATCCGTACACCGTACCCGTACCCGTACGAGAGCCTGTTTGTCAACATTTCTCTCAGCTGCAGCTATTTGCATCTCATATCCAAATATCCCAACAAGTGGTTGCCTCGCACAGCACCGTTGCCTCCGCTCCGCCCAACGCTGACTGCTGACTGGAAATAATAGTTACATCGGACACCACCAGACTCTAACCAAGTCCCACAACCAACCGCAGACGCCCGCAAACCTACCAGGCATACTCGTAATATGTTCCACTCCTAGTCATCTTGGAATCTTCACCACATTGTCACCCAGTGCCATGTGGAGTCCGTAGGGTTTCCACGACGCCTCTGGGATCTGTACCCAGCGTGTCCGCCGGTCTCATCTTACCAGCTAATATATTCCGGGCAGGGTCTCATTGGTTCTGCTCTCAGCAAACAGCCAATACCAGGCCGAGAAAAAAATATGAAATATTGTCTCAAAGCAACAAACATGTAAGAGAGAGAATTTACGACGTTGCCATGCATAAATTCCTTGCGCCATTTTAGAGCGTTGTCTATTCCCAAAGATATGTCCGAATTAAGTCATATATACCATACACAACGCCAAGAAATCATTGTGATAGTGAAGATACCACCCTCGCAGCCTTGCGACGAGCAGCCCTACAGCGAGGCTGGTAGGATCCGCCACGACCTACGCGTGCCACTCGTCACTGTTCGGTCAACATGTAACATGTCCAATTTTCCGCCCAGGCGTGCTTCTTGAGTAGGCCCTTCGTTTGGTTTGCTCGCTCTCCATGGATGGCTAGCTCGTGTGGTGAAGTTGGTCGTCTTGTAGCGGGGCCAGCAACAAATGCATCGACCCAACTTGACAATGCCATCCGACAATTGCACTAGTCACCAGTGGTCACAAAATTTAAATGTATGTCCAAGAAACTGAACTTTGACTCGAGGTACTTGTTGTTTTATCACTACGCCGAATGGGTCACATGTACTCTGTACGAAGACACACGTGCACTCCCACACCCGGCAGGTTGCCGAATCCATGTCTTTTCCTCAGGAAGCGAGCCAGCCCAACCCGGTGGGCGAGCGTGAGCAAAAGGACAGTCTTGGGACCCTGATCAAGCTCATTGCCTCGTAAACGTCACCCACCATATCCTCGTGTCACCGCCCCATAAAGTTCTTGTCTGTTTCCAGCCTCATCCGGATGGCATGGCCCCTTCAGAGGCCGCGTCTTTTTATTTTTTTATTTTTCCTTTGACACAGAAAATACATATTCTACTCGTTTACTCATTAATGAACACTACCCTGAAAGGTCGTGCCCCAGAACCCGCCCCGAGGCTGACCCAGTTTTTCCGGGCTCGGGTCCGTCCAAGTGTCCGAGCCGACGCACACGCCCCTGTCACAGCCCTTCAGCCTCCCCCCAGTAGCTTTGTTCGTTATTATTTAATACTTTCCATCACTCATGGCATTTGGCATTGGCACATCAAGTACACATAGATATAACACATAGATATAACACATCTCTCTATCAATGGCCATCCATCTAGTTTCGATTCTAGAATAGTCTCCACATCATGTTTCTTGCCACCATCTTGACGCGCCCTGTAGAATTCCTCTGCCCCATGTCTCGGCCGTAGCATCAGGCAGAGACAAATCACCCTGTACGGATGCAAGAATTTGAAACACGACCATCAAAAGTCTCGTGAATCTCTCCGCCGCAGTCTTTTACTTTTTAGATCTCTGAAACCGTCCCACGCCCGACTCGCTTACAACAGCTCCATCTACGTATCTTGATACATGTAACCCCCGGTACAGCAGCTTCACATTTTTTTCATCTGCAGCATCTTGTACTACAGTATGCATGCCTACCCTCTCATCGCAGCCATGCCTCGTCTTGCTTCATCGTACATTGTACCAACGATGCGACCCGCCTGCCGGGGTCGCATCTCTGCATACAAGCATTCCCTACTCTCTGGTTCCGTGCGACTCGGTGTCACTGAAGCTTGTTCTCGACGTCATCGTTCATCCTCCAGCATCATTCAGATTTGTAAATCCAATCCAAGGGAGCGGTTCCTGGTATGGTACTTTGTGTACTTCGTCTTGTATTTCGATCTGAGTTTAGCTCTTCTAATTTTTAGTACCAATATTCAACTGCCGCGTACCTCGATTTTCAACAACTACTACACGTTCCCACCTAGCCTGCTAAAGTAACGCACATTGTCTTGGTGATTCTTTTAAATCAGGTAGCGAGCACTTTGGTTGGTAAAGTTCTGTTCATAGTCGAGTCTTGATTGAATACTGTGGCAGCTTGACCTAAACTGCGTTGATGTTGGACGAATGAAAAGAGCAATTGGGCAAGACTCATATGCCTATAGCTGCACAGTGTGACATTATGTTTCCATGTCCATATATTTAATACAAGTCTAAAGAAGCCAAGGACCGTTGATATCTATTTTAAAGCGATCCTAGTACTAGAATACAAAAACCCGCTCCTTAGATCAGAAGCTTGTTGATACTATCAGTGATATCAACAAAGGGGAACGCCGTGCGGTTGAGGGCCACTTCAGGGGTGTTGTCTAAAAACCACTCGGTGACGGCGTAGATTCTGTCCACAATCTGCACAGTTGCGACGTGGAAGCCATTTTCGGTTCCGAGGGGGTTGGGGACGACGCCGACCTTCTTGGCCGTCTTCCACTGATCCTCGGACTTGAGCACAATCGTGCCGAGAGCGTTGTCGGAGACGAGGAAGACGGTGTCCTTGAAGAGGGGGGGCAGGTAGCCGCCGTCGAGGTCCTTGCCAATGGCCTCGGTGCTGTCGAGGGTTACGGTGACGGGCTCGCCAGTTTCGGCGGTCAGGTCGAAGCGGACAACCTGGCCAGTCTGGCCGTCAGGCACCAGCGCGCTTCGGGCGTCGTTGAACGCGGCGATACCGGTGAAGCCGTGCGCTGTGGTATTGGTACCTGAGGGGCCGAACCAGAGTTTAGGCGTCTTGCCGTCGGCGGTAATCTTGATGATGCTGCTGGGAAAGGTGCCGACGACGAAGCTGTTGCCGGCAGCGTCGTGCTCAATGTCCTGGAAGCCGCCATAGGCGCCGTTGGAGACGGCCGTCAGGTTCTGGGTCCACTCGACGCGCTTCTTAGCCAGGTTGTACTGGACGATGAGGTTGGTGCCGGAGACGTTCTCGCCCGAGGTGTCAAAGGCCGCGCCGGCGTTGGCGCTCACAGTCAGCATGTCGTGACGGCGGTCGCGCTGGACGCCGGAGACGTGGAAGGCGGGTACGCCGGAGATTTTGTCAAAGGAGATGAGCTCGGTGACATTGTTGGTGGTGGCATCGTAGACGGAGACGGTGCTGTTGTACAGGTTACTAGCACAGGCCGCGTTAGCTCGTGTTGATGCTTGATGAGTTCTGCATGACGTACCCAATGTACGTGACGCATCTGGAATCGTCGAAATCGGCGCTCTCGGGGTACAGGCCGGGGGCGACTACTGTGAAGTCGCCCTTGGGGGACTGGCAGGTGGTAGGCTTGGGGGCAGTGCAGGCCCGAGGAGCAGCGGCCACAGCCGGGATGAGGGCGAGGAGGACTGAGGAAGAGACCATGATTGGCGATGATGTGAAAAGCTGTCAAAGTTGTTCGGGTTTTAAAGAAAGTGATTGAGTGTATTGACGAGGTTGTGGTTTCGGTGACCCATGATGAGCCGGCGGCGGCATGGATCTTATAGAGAGCTGCATCGCCGAGTAAGAAAACTTTAATTCGGTGTATTCCCTATAGTAGACAAATTATCAATCTCGTCGCTGGGTCGATCACTTGGCTCGGAAATGCGTCGCTTGTTCCGTTGTGCGGTTGATGGCGGGCAGTTTGTCAGGGAGGGACTAGAAGGTGGGATAAAATGGTGGGATGAGTTGGCGGGATAGCCGGCGCCAAGCCCTACCGCCTTGATATTTATCAGCGCAAGCGGCATCTTGTTACCTATGCAGGCGCTCGGCAGCGAACAAACGAGTCAAGAAACCACTTACTCGCACCCCCACCCTCATTATTCAGCCCACGTACTAGTATGAGTAGTTGTATGCTTTTGTAAATTGCCCAACAAATGGCATGATGGCCATGAAACAAGGTGGGCGCGAGCGGGCCAAGACGACTGCGCGGCATCGAGGCTTAGCCGCATGTCTACGGGGCAGATGAGCAGATGCGGTGCTGCGGTGCGTTCATCTCTTCTCAAATTCCTCCCAAAAAAGAAGCCGCAGGCTGGCATCGATGACCATGGTCCGTCGTGTATGTGCGAGGTTGTACCGCCGTAACTACCTGGTGTTGATTTAGTGGCCGACCCTTTGAATAAGCTGGTTGCCCCATCACCAACAATTTGTCTCTTGTCGATAATAAAGACATCTATGGAAAACATGAGTCTGCTCCTCCTTGGCAGTAATAATAATAATACCCGTCGCTACATGACTGACCAGGGGCGGTTTAGCGCATTGATATTGGGGGAGGTCTCAAGGAACCAGGAGCATGCGACGCCGCCGAAAGACTGGGTATGCGTTTTTTTCCTTCTTCGGCCACGATTCCATGATCGCCCTACGAGGAATATCATTATTAGGTCCGAAAGCTCCGCGCTCGCTCCTCCTCAGAAGTCGAACTGATACATAAGGCTGGGCACTACCACCCAACCCACTTGCATCGTGGCTCTAAACCGACGCCATCGGACTCAACAACCCTTCCCCTGCATGCATTCAAGATATGGTCGCGGCTACTAAGGGGTAACCCTTCATGCACTTGATTCGAGCATGTCGAAGATGCACACCAGTCACCGATGAATATTTTGTCCTGGGCTGCATGATACGCCGTGCTCTGACTGCGTGGCATACTGGTATTCGCAGCGAGCGACTATCGCGGCATAGAAGAAATGGCCAGTCTCTAAGAAGCAACAAAAAAGAAGAGACGAAAAAAATATAGCCTCTTTACCTAACCTGCACCTCACAAAGAACGCGTGGCGGATGCAGACTGTATTCGTCATGGTGTCCCCATTTTGCCGCCTTGGGACAATGGACATCGTGTCCTTTAAGAATTCGCCTCTTTTCAACCCGATACGCTACACCTTCCCATGACGATTTCCTGTAGAGTTTTCACAACAACCAATTTATTTCCTGCAAAGTATATTTCCTCTCTTTGATTTTCTCTCTGAACTTTTCAAACTTCCATTCTTCCATTTTCCCCCGTGCTGTACACTCCACCAACAAGGCACCGAGTGACGCTGTTTGACCGTGTCTCCGCTACTTCCTATGCGAACCACCGCCCTCTGATTCAGGAACCCAGCACCAGCCTCATTCACCACCAGCGGCGCGCCAGAGTCATGCGCCTCGACCACACGCTCCTCCTCACGCTGGGCGTCACCGCCGCATCGGCTAAGCGCCCGCCGGCAGTCCCCAAGAATGCCGTGCTGCTCTCCGAAGTGCAGACGCTGACGCTGCGCGGCGGCGGCGCCAAGACGTCGCACCGCCGCGTCTCGTCCGTGCCGCAGCTCAAGTGCGTCTCGCCGCGCGCCCTCTGCGACCTGCACAGCATCGACGTCATGCGCTGCACCAACCAGGGCTCCTCGTACGGCGACGAGGACATCGAGTGGAGCTGCGCCGCCTCGCTGCCGCCCGACCTCAAGCTCGGCGCCACCGACGTCGTCTGCGAGGGCTACGCATCGTCCGACGACCCCTACGTTCTCAAGGGCAGCTGCGGCGTCGAGTACACCATTGCGCTCACCGCACAGGGTGAGCGCCGCTACCCCGAGCTGGCCAGAGGAGGATGGGGGACTCGACTGTTTGATGACGGGCAGAGCGGCACCAACACAGCGGCGTGGCTGTTTGCCGTCATATTTTTGGGCGTCTTTGCCTGGATTGCGTACTCGGCCTGTGTGGCTTCCGGTAATAACAGAGGACAAGGCAACACTACCAGGCGATACGGCGGCGGCGGCGGCGGCGGCGGCGGCGGCGGTGGTGGTGGTGATGGCCCTGGAGGCGGCGGCTGGGGCCCCCGGAATGATCCGCCACCTCCTTACCCAGGATCGAACAATAACCAGAAGCCGTCCTCGAGCAGCAGCGGCGGTGGCCAGCAGCAGCAGGGCTGGCGGCCTGGTTTCTGGACGGGCCTCGCCGGCGGTGCGGCCGCCACCTACCTCACCAGCGGTCGAAACAGGGACAATCAAAACCGCTACGGCTACGAACCCTGGGGCGCGAGCAACTACGGCTCCGGGTCCCGATGGGGCGGCGGTGATTCTCGGGCCGGTCCTTCGTCGTTTTCGAGCCGTGGCGGCGGCAGCAGCTCCAACGAGAGACGCGAGAGCACAGGTTTTGGTTCGACCAGGCGCAGATGATGACTTGTGACGCCTTCATTCCATCTGTAAGGTAGCTTACGTTGGTAGCATATAGGAAATGCAAGGGCAGAGAAAACACCGCGACAGCTGTTCCTTTGTACAATAGACAATCATCAATATCACAGGCAGTAGTGATGGTGAATGATTAATATTTATTTCTTTATCCAAACCATGCCAAACATCTCTGTTTGTCTGGTGATTGAAGCGCCGCGCATCCCCGATGCCGTAGAAAAAAGATGCCCATCGTTGCCTTTATACACCTCGTACACCAGCCAGAAAAAAAAATAAACAAATTCATCATCCTTGCTCCCCTCTCGCCTTGAAAGCTGTACAGCAAACACGTGCGCAAATAGTATACACCTCGTTTTCCTTCCCAGGGAAAAACAGGAGTGGGAAACCCAAAGTCCAAAATGGTACAGAGCAATAAATTGCAAAAAAAAAATAACTCCATTCTTTGAATTTTGCCGTAAAACGCCGTTTTGCAGTGGGGGTCGGTATGAAATAGCTCGTGAACAGCCGTTACGCAACGCCTTCTTCTCATGTCCTTCTCGTGCCCTTCTCCATCACAGCCAAGTTTCCCCATCGCCAAGCTGGCCTTGTTCCCTTTCGAGGTCTTCTCCGCCACAATCGACAAACGGCCCCAACATTAGTGGTGTACGGGCATGACGTCCATTTTGTCAAACGCGCGCGAGCAGGTAGGACACTTGCGCATGCGGTTGCTAATGCGATCTTCCACACACTTGCTGCAAAAGAGGTGGCCGCACGTCTTGAGTGCTGTGTTCTTAAAGTTGTTTCGGCAGATGGTGCACAGAGCATATGTTCGCAACATCTCCTCCTCTTCCGACGAGTTGCTCAAGGCCTTGCTTCGCCAGTTGTCCCGGTCCTTTTGCGCGTGCTCGATTCGCACCTTGAGCTTCTCTACTTCGGCCTCTTGCAGAATATTCCTCTCCTTTATAACAGCCAACGCCGAGTCTCTGGACTTGGTCAAGTTTGAGAGGTCGGCAATTTGCTTGGTCAAGGATTCGACTCGGCGCGTTCCATCCTGGGTGGCAGACTCCATCTTCTTGTTGTCCAGAGCTAGAGTGGCGTTTGTTAGTCTGAGGTCACCCATTTGCTTTTCCAAATTGCCAAGCAATGTGCGATTTTGCGTCTCTAGATCCTTTAATTGGGCAATAATCTCGGCGCTTTTGCTGTTTTGATGGCGCAAGGATCGGATCTCGTTATTTCGCGTATCAGCATCTTTGCGTGCCGCAAAATACTTTTGATCGGCCTTGTTCTTTTCAGCCATCAGTAGCTGTATTTTCTCCTCCAGGCCAGCAAAATCCATGACCCTCTGTTGTCCCAAATCCCTCATCTTCTTGAAGGCCTTTTCTATCGACGGCAATTCATGATTGATGGCCTGGAAATCCTTCTCCAATTTCTTAAACTTTTGGCGAAGTTCATCCTCAGTCAATGTAGAAAGGTCCGTCGTAGTTTTCTCGTCAGCAGATGGTTTTAATCTCGCAATCTCCGACTCCAGAGCAGAAATTCGGTCCTCCTTGGCAGACACAAGATCCTTCATGTGCTCCAGAGACAGCCTCTCTTGCTCCATACTGGCTTTCCGTTGCGTATTCTCGGCTAAAATTTCATCTCGCGTAGATCGAACACGCGCAAGGTCTTGATCTCTGGCCGCAATGTCCGCTTCCAGTTCTGAAGCGACTTGGCTAGCCTCGGCTTCAAGCTGTGTCCGAAATGTCGTTCGCTCAGACTGCAGCTTTTCGGCCTCTTCTCGAAGCTGCTTGTTTGTGGCCTCTAGGTTGTTGAGGCGTTTGATCAGCTCCTCGTTTTGACCTTTGAACTGCTTGAAAACGTCCGTCCTGATAAAGTCCTCGTCTGAGCAGGATTCGCGTTTAGCCTTCATTGTCGAGTTCTCGTCTCGTAACGTTCGTATCTCTCCTAACAAGTTGTCCAATTGCTCCTTCTGCTTGGAAGCCGCAGCAGCCGTTTCCTCATATTTTAGAAGTAGCTCTGCGCCAGCTCCATTTGAAGGTGCTGGCTCTTCTGAACCCTCTTTGGTGGCCGATGGTGGTCGTGTGGCATTCGCGAATGCCTGTTGTTCCAACTTTTGCACCTGTGAGCTCTTGGCGCGGTCCAGTTTCTTCTCGGCCTTGAAATATCGTAATGTAGCAGTGTTTAGCTGCTCTGAAAGGGTATCCTTTTCGCTATTGAGTCGGTCCAACTTGAGAAGGTATTCCTTTTGCGCGGCGTGAAGCCCCGTTATTTTCCCTTCCAAAGCTGTTATCTCTGGCTTAACTTCCCCTCGGAGTGCGGCAACCCGCTGAAGGAGATTTTCTGTCTTGGTTTTGATGGCTTTTCCCTTCTCTTGTAAATGGCTTTGGAAATGTTGTAAGTCCTTGAAAGAAACACTACTTAGAAACGGCGGGCCTGTGAACACCATTAGTGACTCGACCAATACATTGACAAGGACGGCTAGCTTACCGTCCAGTTTCTTTGTCGGGATCGAAGCGTCGGCTAGCAGCTCAATTTCGTCAAGAACCTGGCGCGTTTGTTAGAGTCTTGCCGGCAAGATCGTGCCCGTCATCACTTACTTGCTGCCACCAGGCATCAATTATTCTTATATGGTCGTCATGGTGCACGGCTCGTTTGTGTACTTCTTCCAATCGCGATTCTGCAGTTGCGGCTCTGCGACTATATTCTTGCATTTGGCGGTAAATGGCACCCTTTGTGTATACCTGAAACAAGCACGAATTAGCATTTCAAAATCGTTTGATGATGTCTCTGCATTGGTCCCGATGGTACTGGTGCAATCAGACGTTGCGCGCTGGTGAAGCAGGGATGGGATGGATGGGGCGCGAGACGGGCGCGCCCGCGCACGCATGCTGCCACTCTCATCGCATGACTGACCCAACACGGGCAGAAAAGATAGAAAGACAATGATTGCGGTGTCGCTTTTCCTTGTACAGGCTTTTTCGGACCAGAGACGGCGCAAAACAATGGGTTTGGGACCCCTAAAAGGTGTCGCGCGACACTTACTTCAATCCAGCTCTCCTCCTTCATCTCAGGGGCGTCGTCCTTGGGCTTGGATCCATTGACAGCGACCCTCTTGCTCGGCGGTGCGAGATCGTCGGCGCTGCCAACGGCAGGCCTCTTCCTGTCCTCCATCTTGGAGATTGTGGAGGAAAGAGGCGATGTCGAGGGCGTGGTCACCGCAGGCATCAGAAGGACGCCAATAAGGGGGACCTTACTGGTCGCGCTGAGGAAGCCGCAGAGCGAGCACTTGGGATAAAGATGCGATACGCAACCAAGTCTCGTCCGTTAACTGGCCGTGCAGGCGATCATCCACGATATCGAGAAGGGCGTGGATGGTGCAGAGACGAGTTGATGACAGCCAGGAGTTTGAAATTTCCAAGTTGGCGGGCAAATCAAAGGTTGCACGGCCGACCCACTGGCAGCCCACTAACCACTGAGGCGTTGCATTATCGCCTCCCTGCACCGGCTAAACCCCGTTTAAACCCTCGTATCGCAGTGCCCGCCCAGGAATTTACAGTATCTAGACGACTTTTGAATTCAACAGACCGTGAATCAAATTGAGCCAGCCCGAGTCCGCTCGACATGTAACGCGGGGCTGCATCTCGCAAGACCAGAATCCCGACGACAAATTGTCCGATAACCACCCACGATGAGTTCCATGTTCAAAAAAAAGGGCGCGCCCGCCTTCAAGCCCAAGATTCCGTCGGCGCGGCCGCGCCCAGCCGTGCCTGCGCCAGCACCTGCTCCGGTCGCGAAACCTGTCGAGCCGCCAGCAGCCATCGACGACGTTGTCGAAGAATTGCCCGTCGAGGCTTCCGAGGTCCAGCGACTGTCAGACTCCGTCCCCGAACCCCAACCTCCCGACGAACCTGCCGCGCCAGAGGGCTCAGAACCAAGACGGCGGCGCCGGTCAAGCGCGGCGTCGACATCCAAAGCTATACAAGACACAGCCACGCGCAAAGCATTGGCCGAGACTGCTAGAAGCAATGTTGAGGCCATTGTGGAGGACACTCCCGCGGAGGCTCCCATGCAGGCCACGCCAGAAGTCGACAGTGCGCCGGCCACGCGGCGTCAAACCAGACAAAGGCGAGCCTCGCAAGCGGCCCAAGCGAGGCCCGCGGCCGAGGTACAGCAGCTAAATACACCGCCATCAACAGAACAACAAGTGTCCGCCTCCAGCTCGGAACCCCAGCCTGAGGCGTCAGAAGCCGCGGCCCCGCCGGCCGCCGCACCCAAGGCCACCCGGGCAAGGCGCCGTGCAGCCGCCGCTCCCGACGCAGCCGCCGAGGGTGGCGAGGCAGTCACCTCGCGCCCTCGAAAGCGAACGAAAAAGAGCGCAGCCGTCGATGGCGAGGCATCACCTGCCGCCGCTGCCGCTGCGAAGAAGCCCCGAAAGCGAAGCACGGCGGCCGCGACGACGACGACGACGACCGCGGCGGCGGGCGAAACGGCGCCGCCGGCTCGGTCACGCCGCGCGCGTTCCGCCACGCCCGACGACTCCGAGAACAAAATGGTGGACCTGCAGGCCCTCAAGATGTCGGACCTCACGCGCGACCTACACATTGGCAAGAAGTTTAGCCGCCACGACGAGCTGCGCGAGCGTGAGCGCAACGCCCGCCTGCAAGCCAAACTGAATAAGGAAGGCCTGACCCCGCAAGGCACCGGCTCACGTTTGGACACGCCCCTCGCCGAGCCTGCTACCAACGGCGTCAAGGACGGCACGCCAGGCACCGCCTCCACCACACCGGGCGACACGGCCGCGCCACCGAGCGGCGGGGCCCCGGCGCCGGCCGGCCCGCAGTTCCGCATCGTCGACGGGCAAATCGTCGTCGACCAGAGCTCGCTCATGATGGACCGGCACGCGCGCGCGGCGGCGGCGCACGCCGGCGAGGACATGGAGACGATTGAGGAAAACGACTTCACGCGGCTCATCACGAGCAGCTCCTTCATGACGACGTCGAAGCTGCGCGGGCCCAACATCTGGAGCGACGAGGAGACGGAGCTCTTCTACCGCGGCCTCGCCATGTTCGGCACCGAGTTCCAGATGATCTCGCACATGTTCCCCGGCAAGCAGCGGCGCCACGTCAAGCTCAAGTTCAACCGCGAGGAGCGCTGCAACGCCGCGCGCGTCGACGCCGCCCTCGTCGGCGAGAAGACGACCAAGCTCGACCTCGACGAGTACAAGACGCTCACCGGCGCCCAGTTCGAGTCGGTCGAGTCCATCATGGCCGAGCAGCGCCAGATTGAAGAGGGCTACGAGGCCGAGCGCCAACGCATCGCCGATGAGCAGGCCGAGGTCATGCGCAAGAAGCGCGAGGCCCTGTTCGCCGACGACGAGCAGGCCGTCAAAAAGAAGGGCAAGAAGAAGGGGAAACAGACGGTCGAGTACGGCCTCAATGGCGAGCCCATCGTCAAGGATGTGTAAGACTCGGCGTGTGATGCTTCGAGGTTTGGCTGGGTCTGGTGTTTTGGTGTCTTTGAGTTTTGAGTTTTGAACTACCTACGTTGGGCGGCATCTGGATAGGATGAGTATGAATTGCATTGGATTCGGCGCAAGTGGATTGATCGTTTCCCCCCCCTTCCTCTTTAGTTTGCAGGCACAGATATGTTTTTACGTCATTGCTGTTGCTAGCCTTTTGATACATTGCACGTATTGCAATTGATACCCTAGTAGCTTTTATTGGGTTTTTTTTCTTCGTTTTTCTTCTCCTTTCAGAGGCCTGTTAGGTAACAATCTAGCGCTTAGATATTTTGCTCCGAAACAAAGAAATTATCATGTATCACAGCTCCAACGCTTACAACCATGACAAAAATCATGTCACAGGATCGAGATCCAGTCAATTTAAGTACGTCTCCTCGTCTCCAAGTCTGTTCCGGTCCCATGGCCATTCAAGAGCCAGATTGGCGAAATTCTAATACTAGCAATTGATCGTCTTCTTGTTTTCTGAGGTAAATAGATTTTGTTTCTCATTATCGTAAAACTCAAAACGACACTACGCCTCTCCTTTATTGGCTCGCGGGCGGCTGCTCGTCTTCGGGTTGGTCGAATAAAAAGTTGGCAGCGAGCTCCTCGTTCTTGTCGCAGGCAAAGTAGGCCTGAATAGCCTGGTCTCTGTCGAATCCGAGGCGGCACAGCTACAGTAATCATTAGTATCTTATGTAGAGATAACCATAAACCAACAAAATGCGGCGTGGGGTCGGAAACATACACGTTCAATGGCGTCGCGCTCCTCCTCGGTGACAGAGATGGCCTGGGCGCCGGGAGGCAGAGGGACGTCGTCCTCAGCATCCTCGCCCAGGAGGTGAAGGAAAGCATCAGGGTTGGAGGCGATGAGTTGGGCAAGCTGAGGGTTGCCAGCACCGAGCTGTTGCAAGATGGGCTCCAGCATCTGGGGCTGCTGTTGTACAACTTGGCGGAGCTGTTGGAACTGGGGGTTCGTGCGCAGGAAATCCAGATTTCCAAGGTCGGCGGAGGCACCACCAGCATCGCCACTGCTGCCGCGAGATCCACCAGTGCCACCATGCTGGGCGGCGAGATCAAATAGGTTGATGCCACCCTCCTCGTCGCCGCCGGTCTGTGTCGTCTGAGGTGCGGCCGGGGCGGCCGGGGCGGCAGCCGAGGCAGCGGCAGCAGCTTGGCGAGCCTGCTGCTCCTGCTGGATGTTGTCGGGGATGCCCTAGCTTACACGTTAGTCGCGCCACAACATCTAGGGTAGGTCACCGCAGGTGTAGAGTGCATTTACAGTCAAGAGGTACTCAACGGCTCTGTCGGGGTTGTTAAAGGCAGCACGCATGGCAGCCTCAATCTGGCTTCTCTCAAAGCCCATGGCCTCCATGCTCGTGATGGCGGCGGCGCGCTCGGCGCCCATGGTGAGGCCGGCTGCGTCGGCGCCGGTAGGAGCCGCGGCATCGGCGCTGCGGTTGGGGGACGGTGTGACAGGAGGTGCGGTACTTTGGTTAGCGGACGACTGATTGGGAGCTGCTGGAACGGCGGGCGTGCTCGTGACAGGTTGGGCTGGTGTGGCAGGGGGGGCAACGGCCGAGGGAGCAGCGGCGGCCGGCTTTTCCTTGGGCTGGACGAGGGTGAATTAGAAGTTGCGCAATGAAACAGAAATGGCGGGAGGAAGTCTCACCTTGTTCACCATGCAGACAACGAAGCCTTTCTCTTCAATGTTGTATGAGGCAACCGTCTCCTCATCCTTGAGAATCTTGCCTAAAGTTTTGTGGTTAGGAATGGCGGGGCAGATGACGCGGGGTTCGATGGTTCGCACCCGAGTAGATGAGCTTTTGGTGCTTGGGATCCCATCCCTTTTCGGCAGAAATCTTTTCTTTGACGGCGGAGATCTGCAGTAAAGCTGTTTTAGCATCGTAGGATCAGAGTTGGCGGGCAGTCGGGCAGCGAGAGGACAAGCAAAGCCGGAGCTGCCTCGGGAAATGGCGGGCGGCGGCTTACCAGGTCGGCGGGTTCGACTTCGAGGGTGAACTTTTGCTGCTTGAGATCCTGCGCGAGCCAGTGGTCAGCTTCTCTGGGTTCGCGTGGTTTCAGTATGCGTCGGCGGCCAGGTGGCCACGACACGGAATGCCTCTCAGCGGCCGGCCCAGCCTCAGGTGGCGAAAACATACTCGGAAGGTAACCTTCATGGCGGGTATGGTGGTTGCAGCTGGATGGCTGCGGCAGTGGGAATAAATGGACGCAGTATACGAGGAATAGAACGGCGGGTGGAGATGCCGGGGAGGAAAAGAAGACGAGGGTTGGCGAGGAACAGACTGTTGACTGTCGGCTCTGGTGTATGCAAAAGACAAGTTACTGGCGGGCTGGCGCTTGACGTGGTCCAGCTTTGGCCTGGGCTGCGTTTTTGATGTGGAGGCAGGCTGGATGCCGTTGGCGCCTGTGTGCGGTGGAGACCGCTGGAGGTACCGAGTTACTTGTAATCAGTCTCACCAACAAATCACCAATCACCACACCATGGCCATCCATTGCTCCTGCATTGCCACCATAACCTGTGTGGAGGGCGTTGCAATGTACACGAGACCTGAGCCACAGTCTCGATCCTTTTTATACCAAGGATGCGATTCGCCGCGCCGCCATATCGCCGTCCACTGTATGGAGTACAGATTACGAATAGCTAGGTACCTGTGGGCTGGTCCTGTCCAGGCACCCGCTCAATGACGAAGCCGCAACTACAAGCTGATGAGCTCTGGTGGAGCCCCGTTGAACACCAGCGCTGCACACAATTGTAACTGTCTCTACTCCGTAGGTGGCTGATTTGTACAGAGACTACAGATACCGTGTACAAGATACGGCTACAACGAGATGCACAATGAGGTATTGGCGTAAGCTATTGACGCATGGTGGTACCATCTTCCCGTACCATCTCTTCGGAATACAAGAGTATCCCTAGTTATGGTGTCATCTTTCATTTCGACATCATGTATTTTGTACAAAAGTGCTCATTAAAAATAGCAATTATTCATATATATAAATCGCTCAGAACATGACAAACCCCAGTACTCCAAAAACCTATAATAAAGTAAGCCCCAGCGCCTTGCTTGTAAAATCGTGTGTGCGTGTCTGCTCTGAAAAAGTTCCAAACCACAGTCATAAAAAGTACAATACAGATTCGACCTGCTCATCCGAATAATAATAATAATATAGACAATAGAGAATTAGACTCCGAGTAGGAAGAAGAAAGAGCAAAAGGACAACCCTCAGAAGCCATATATCGTGGCTCAGTGTGCAGACCCTCGCAAAGTGCTGCGGCTGGCCGATTTCTGCGGAATCGGGGGTACCTTGCTGTTCAATACCCATTCAGGTACGGGGGGCGTCATTTTCCTTTCCTGCTCCCGCGCAATCTCTCTATTGAGCAACTGTTCCCCTGTCATAGCGGGGTCCATGTGTTGAACAAACGAGCTGCGCGACATGGTTGGCAGGCTCCCGCTACGGACGCGAGGGAGTGACCTCATCGGAGCATGATGAAAAAGGATTTGGCCAGCATCGGGCGCGGCTACAACTCTCGTTCCTGGCGTCAGGATGGGCGGCGTACTGGGAGAGTCTGATCGGAACAGCGGATGAATGTGTAGTTCGTCGGGGTTGACTGGGGCTCTTCCACGCGGTGCTGGACGCCCAGTCGCCGGACTGTGACTGCGGCTGCGCTTCAGAATCGGTCGTGGTGGTTCAAAGTACAGCATGTTTTCGGGACTGATGCTACCTCGGGGACTACCGGGAATAGTTTCCAGAGCATAAGGGATGATGGGCGATGTGCACACTTCCATTACAGCCTGGCGATTTTGCGCATCCACTGATGATGTGTCCCAAGTATCGAAGCTTTCCTGAGTAGCATTTGGATGCACGCTTGTATCAATGGCCAAGCTTTGCGCGCTGTCTTTGGCGTGCAGCAGCCTTGTTCGCGACGAGGTGTGACGAACGGCTTGCGGAAATGCGATCTTGAGAGGGCTAGTCTGCACAAGTTTGTTACGCAGCGAGGCCGGGCTGTCTTTCAAGGCAAAAGACGCCGACTCCTCCGAGTCACTCTTCCGTGGTGACGTCTGGCTGTAGCGAATCGACTTGAAATAGGTGGCTGGTGACCACGGCGAAGCTTCCCTTGGAGCGAACAGGGGACGCCCACCAGGCTGCTTCTGATGTGATTGCGCAAAGTGGATAATCATGAATGCAATCTGGCTGGTAACAGCGAGGGCCAGCATCACTGAAACAATAATGACCTTTGACGACCGGTTGGAACGAACTTGGTCATCGTAGCTGTTGGACGTCTCCATCCAGATCAGGGAAAGAGCGGCCGTTGCGACCGAGACGAGGCTCGCCAAAACTCCCAAACACAAAGCTATACCCGTGTAGGGCTGTGAAATTTGACGCATTTTCACCAGCATACGTGCTGAAATGAACAAAGCTAGTACTATTAGTAGGGTGCCTTGGAGAGCCGCGGCGGCAATCGCTGAGGCCCTGATGGCGGGGAGAGTCGACATATTCCAAGAGAGCATGGCAAAGCATGCTGTCGCGCCAGCCGTGGTGCAGATGGCCACTCCAGCGAGAACGGCAAGCGATATTCGACCCATTGTAAGCGAAGGCTGTGTCGAAGGAGAGCATGAGACGTTGGCACCAGGTTGCGAAGTCGCCATGGCTCAAGAGAGCTCCTCACGGCAGAGAAGCGCCGTGAGATATAGAATTCTTTCTGAGAAGGGCCGAGGAAGCCCGAATGTTTTTGATCGTCGGATGGGAGGAAACTCTGCGACAGCCGCGACGTCCCTTAATGTCGTGGTCGAATGTTTGTTGTTTCTCCTGGTACGACAGAGTGGAACCGGGGATGCAGGTAATAATGTGTAAGTGCAGCGGGCGTGACTCGAACCCGCGGGTACGTGCAGATTGCTGCGCAAACGAAGAGGTCAAAGTGTAAGTCCTTTATAAAGCAGATGCAAAGGGGAATCGGAGATTTGATCGGATGGTGTTTGGAGGGCAGACGTATGTAAGTACCGAACGAGAATAGAACAGAGTGGGTGGACGCGGATGTTGATCTTGGTCGTAGCGACTACTCTGAGACTCGGACACGCACAACAACTGCGGGGGTGGTGTGATTCTGTTTCAACAGCAACGTTCGGAGAAAGTCCATACAACTCGGCAGTCTCTAGCTGGTTCGGAATAAACAAATTGGTGGCCTCTATTGTTGGAATGCTGAGTGGTTGTCGGACGAGGCTTGGGTCGGCGCCGTGTGAATGATTCTGTGGAATGGACTTTGCCAGAGTGTCGATGGCGGAGCAAAGTGTTACAAACAAAGGGGAGGCAGTGTATACGGAGTTTGGACGGCGAAGACGAATGACGGGGTCGGACAATCACGACGGGAAGCGCATGATGCTAGAAAAGTAGGTAGGTAGGAAAAGTTGAGAAGAGTTGTAACTGGGCGCATCGCGGGGCATGGAGGGGAAGACACCTTAAGTCTAAATCAAGGAGGGCAGCAGAACGCGTCGCACTAGACAGGCGGTATGGCACACGATAATTAGCAAAAAGAGAGTCCAACTTGAGATGAGCCCGCACAAGTCGACAAAAAGAAAGGCAGTCCGAAGGCTGTGCGCTGAGCTGAATCCAAGAATAGTAGTGTGGTGTGGTGTGGTTTGCTCTGCTTCGTCCGCTCCACCATGGTTGCTTATGCGAGGGACGAGCTAGGCCAATGCCAGCTGCACGTAATTACATATTGGCACCAGCTCCAGCAGCCCCATTGAATGCAATGAATATCACTGTTATTAAGTAATAGTTAAGGTGGGTGTTGCTTGGTTTCTTGGGGTTTGGCGAGCAGGGCTGGTCGTGCTGGTCTTGTCGCAATTCGGACTGCCGCTGATTGTGGAGGGGAGGGGGAACTCCAGACAGCCCAGGAATCCCCGGATCAGCTCTGTTTGCCAGTCGCGCAGCAGAGACATGCATGCATCATTCCAGTGCATCGCGAGATTCGCGACCGAGCACACCAGAGACGTCACTTCCGGCTAAGTCTGGGTGATACTGTGCTGTACCTGGAGCCGATTGGATGGCGAGAGAGGCTCTTTGGCTCTTCGATACAACGGTGGACCGACGCTATAATCGGTTGCGGGTTGAAGGAGCTTCAGAGCGTTGAAGTGTATCAGAAGTGAGTCGGCATCAATTCAATTTTCTTATCGAGGCTCATCGTCGACGAGCTGCATGTCAACCGGCCAATTGTACGGCGGGCATCAGCCGGTCGAAGGAACATTTGTCGTAGCAGGTTGTTGATGTTGCCCGGTCTCAGTTCCGATTCAATTGGATTGTAGGCCGATGGTCTTTTTGATGCGGGACAGGAGCTGACGAGTGGTTATTCTGAGGCTGCCCCGCAAGGTCGGATTGGCGAGCAATTTCCCTTGGTTCCCTTGGCCGGCCACTGGCCACCCACCGTCTCGGTTCAGTGTCTGGCGCGAGGGTAAAAGTTTATTTGCTAAACGCGACCTGGACGCGTCGCGACGACCAAAGGAACGTAATGTTTGCTTGTGGGCGGAAATGTGTATCCAACAACGGTCTCGGTAACAAGTGACGTGTACATAGGATGATAACAATGGCGTAAAAACAACAACCAGGAAGAGCCGTGCAGTCGTGGGTTCCTGACGGATGCAGCTGGCAGCCTTTGGCCAGAATAATGCAAATCATCGAGTTCTCCTTGTTGCTGCCGTTGTGGACAAATCCACTAATAAAAAGTCGCTGCCAGCTGGTGGGGTCGCGGGGCAAAAACGAGCTGCCAGCTCCAGCCGCCAAATCCAGCCGTTTGTTTAATAGTGGGCAGCTGGCAGCTGGCACCAGACAGCTGGCAGCTTCAAAAATACAAACAGCAGCCTCATCTAGGTACCTAGGTAGGTAGTTACGCACAAGCAACCTCGATCGTGTCTTGCTGCAATTTCATCCACCATAATCATTATCATAGACATACAGGCGACCCAGCTTCAACTAGTAATAGCGGCAGGCTGGCGTCGTTGTAATTTTATTCCGCCCAATCGCTTTTCTCCCAGTCATGCAAACATGCTTTTTCCAGTGCCATAGTGTAGGTAAGCAGTTCAACAATCATACCAACCAGACAGTTCAGTCAACTGATTGAGCTGGGGGTTTTTTTACATGCTCTTTCTATCGCGGCTCTGCCCCTGACAGCTGGCTATTACCAAGGCTGATTTGCGACCAGTCTAATGCCACACCACCCACCAGCATACGACGGCATCATTCAAGGTCAATCTAAAAAGGAAATAATCCGGGATGAATGTATATTCTAGTTACGAGGCGCATCGTATGCAAGGCCTGGTACATGTGCGATGTTTATAGGGGTTCTCCTCCTTTGCTATTATCAGGTCGCAGTATGCCAAGGCGGAAGCCAGGCCAGACAATGAACCAGCTGCTCGTTTACATGGATACCTTGCAACGATTTGGCACTAATTATAAAAGATCGGAGACAGATCTAGTTCTAATCGTGACAAGTCTGTATCGGACAACTGTGCCCTATCCGCCAAAACTGAGTTCCCGCGCTGACATCATGGATCCTCGAAAACGGCTACTGAGACAATATACACTTTGTAGTTGCCCAACTCTCTCATCAGCTACCACCAACATCGTACAACCCCTATTTCTAGCAGAAGCAAAAGCAATGGCAAAATCCAGAGTCATCTATTGGTTTCGTACCGATTTGCGATTGCACGATTCTCCTGCACTCAAGGCTGCTCTCGACCTCGACCCTGAAGTACTATGGCCGATCTTCACCTGGGATCCTCACTACGTGTATCGCGCACGAGGGGGACTGAATAGATGGCAATTTCTGTCAGTAGACGATGCAACAGACGCTTTCATACCTGGTTCGAATTTGCGTTAACATTCTTACTAGCCTCGACTGCCAGAATGATTTATCAACCTCCATCACCAAGCTCAACTCCAAATCCAAGCTCTTCTTGCTGCGTGAAGCTCCGCAGACAGTCTTCCCCAAAATCTTCAAAGCATGGGGTGTCACTCATCTAGTTTTCGAGAAGGATACCGATGCTTACCCCCTTGAGAGAGATGCAATTGTCAAGGCTGCAGCCAAAGATGCTGGCGTCAAGGTCATTACTTGCTCCGGCCGAACGCTATGGGACAGCGACGCAATCGTTGCCAAAAACAATGGCAAACCCACAATGTCTACTACGCAACTGCAGAGTGCGGGCAAGAAGCTAGGAGCTATAGATCGGCCTATTCCTGCACCGTCGAGCCTGCCGGACCCAGGTGAGATGCCGCTCGATTTTGAGCATGAGCAACCAACTAGCAAGCCAGATGCCAACTCGGAGCGCCGCACAAAAAAAGACACGGAATATCGGAGCATAGCTGGACCAAAAGGCGACTTTAGCATTGAAACCATGGAGGAGCTGGGCTTTCCATCAGCTACCACACCGCACAAGGGCGGAGAAACACGCGCACTCAAGCTGCTAGACGACATTGCCAAGGACAAAAAGTATACGGCCACGTTTGAGAAGCCAAAGACGAGTCCCGCGCAGTTTGAGCCGCAGTCAACGACTCTATTGTCGCCGTTTCTTCATTTCGGAGCCCTCTCCGTCCGAGAATTTTACTGGCGCGTGCAGGACATCGTGGACAAGTACGGCAAAGGTGCGTCTATGCCGCCGGCCAGCCTCACCGGGCAGTTGTTCTTTCGCGACATGTACTTTGCGGCACAGGCAGCCATAGGGCCCAAGTTTACGCAGACCCTCGGCAACGATCATTGCCGATTCATCCCGTGGCACCTCCCCTCCAAGGTGGACGAGGAGACGGGCCTTAGCACTGGCGAATACCGCGTCGACTCGCCCGAGGCGGAGCAGTGGTTCCAGCGCTGGAAGGTCGGCATGACCGGGTTCCCGTGGATCGACGCGCTGATGCGCCAGCTGCGGCACGACGGCTGGATTCACCACCTCGGCCGGCACTCGGTTGCGTGCTTCCTCACTCGCGGCGGTTGCTACGTCGACTGGGAGCGCGGCGCCGAGGTCTTTGAGGAGTACCTGCTGGACCACGAGCCCGCCTGCAACGCCGGCAACTGGCAGTGGCTCTCGTGCACCGCCTTCTTCTCGCAGTACTTTCGCATGTACAGCCCCGTCTCGTTTCCGCAAAAGTGGGACAAGAACGGCGACTTTGTCCGGCGCTGGGTGCCGGAGCTCAAGGACCTCTCGGCCAAGTACATCTACGAGCCCTGGAAGGCCCCGCTGCTGGACCAGAAGCAGGCTGGCGTGCGCGTCACGGGCGACGGGCTCTCGGGCGACAAGGACAAGACGTACCCCAAGCCAATGTTTGACTTTTCGAAGCGGCGAGAGGTGTGCCTCGCGGCTATGAAGACGGCGTACGAGGCGAACCTCCTCGGCAACGACGAGCGCGTGGCGGATGGCAGCTGGGCGAACTTGTTCCCTCCGCACGGCGAACACGCTAGCATCCGGGATCTTGAGTTTGAAAGCGACAATGGCGAAGACGCGGACGAAGGCGATGCGTCGGACGATGCAAACACTGGACAGAAGAGATCAACCAAGTTGCAGCATATGCCAGCGAAGAAGCAGAAAACGTAAAAGTCCCATGCTGTAGAGTTCATGTCCACTTTTGGTCAAGTTGAGGATCACATATTTTCGTGTCCTACTATATACATTAATAGATGTTGTACAAGAATGGCCCTGTGGAGCTTGCTAGAATTCCGCCCTGTTATCCGCGAGACGTGCGAGCTCCTCCGCCCAAAGTCGATGATCAGCAGCGTCATTCGCGTTGTCTGTCTTGGCTGCCCTATCCAGCTCTATGGCGGCCATCTCCTCAAAGCACTCGAGCGCGCCCGTGCAACCCGCCTTGAAGAGGTGCTGCAGGGCTGCCTCCGGGTCGCTGCCGCGCAGCAGTCGGCCGAGCACCGGCTCGGCCTCGATGTAGCCGTCGTCGGACAGCTGGCGGAGCATGGCCACGGCCTCGTCTGTGCGGCCGCGCCGGCCCAGCGTCATGCCCAGCGCCAGCCGCGCGTTGGGCTCCCAGTGGGCGAAGGCGGCACTGCCGCCAGTGCCCGCGTGCGTTCGCAGAACCTGGCGGAGCGCCGCCTCAGCCTCGGCGTACTTGCCCTGCTGGTAGAGGATCTGTCCCTCAATGGCCACGGCGACGGGGTCACCGCTCTGGACGAGTGCGCGGAAGCGCTTCTCCGCGGGCGCCATCGCCGCGTCCTGACCGTACCGGCCGGCGCGGGCCATGACGGCGATCAGGCTACACGTGGACGGCGCGTACCCCCAGTTTCCGGCGGTGAACCAGAGCGCCGACGCGAGACCGCTCCGACCGCCGCGGGACACTTCCATGACTATGCAGCCAAGGTCATGCAGGACAGCGACTCCTGGTAGTTTTTCTAGGTATTTGTTAGCATTCGCGGCCTCGTGCCAACCGCTTGGTGACATACTTGTAGGCGAGAACAGCTGAAAGGGGCTGTCGTGGTCGCGGACATGGAGTGTGAAGGCGGCCAAGCTTTCATAGTACTCGGCTGGAGAGAGGAGATTGAAGTCGTCACTCCTGTCGCGTATGAGAGATTCGACGACGGATGGAGGTAGACTTGTGAGATCGAGTATACTGTCCGCCAAACGTCGCTTCCTGCTGGCCGCCTCTTGAGCCCCTCTCGTCGGCTTCAAATGCGCCCGCGGTGGCTTGGAAGAAACGGAGCGCCTGCATCGGCATTGAGACGCAAGTCGAGGATATAATCTCGGCCGTTGCAGGACGAGGTATCGACTGAGTGTGGACAGAGCCAACTTTGCGTTTTGCCCTGCTACCATGTTCGCCCCGTCGGGTACCTGCTAGAGCCGAGCAGCAGCGTGCTATGCGCAATGCGCAATTGAATTGCCCAAGGATGTCTGAAATTACAAGAAATCTGACGATCCGATATCATGAGAACATCTGTGCAGGATGATTGGGATGGAAGCAGAGGTTCGACTTGCACTGGAGGGACCGAGACGTCATTTGGCCAATCAGCATCGCGTGCTTCTGGTAGGTCGGTGTCACGGCGCCTGGAGAGGCCGAAAGCCTTGAGGGCCCACCTAAAAGTTTTGATAACGCAACATCCAGTCCGACTTTGCGCAACAATTTGAACCACAGCCAGGCTGTTAAAGACTGTATCGCGACGCTGTCTGCTGATTGTGTTTTTTACTTCTTGATTGCTCTGAGATAATTTACCCTGCCACGTCTACACTGGAGCTCAGACACTCGCCACCCCGTGATCAAGCCGCGCCGGCGCTTCGTTTTTTTACCAATTCGCCTATTGTACACTTTTCTCGGTGGTTTTTACAGAAATCAGGGAGGCTACATAAAAGATTACAATGGCGCCCGTTACGCGCAGGAAGCAAGCAGAAATGGAGGCCAACTCGTCCGCTGCAGAAGAGCCTTCACCCGCGCCCAAGGGCTCTGCGACCGAGCGCGGCCAGAAGCTCGCGCTCCGGGCCAGGGATGACGAAAACGAGAGCTCGCCTGCAGAGGCAGCGAAGAAGAATACCGTCATTACTTTTGACGATGAGGAGATGAGCAAACCTGTGGTGATCGAGAAGACCATCACAAAGCCCATCGAGCCGGTGGAGGAGGAGGAGGGGGAGAGCGAAGATGAGGCGCCCGAGACCGTTTCGACGGCCAAAGTTGCGTCTGAGATGAAATCTGCCGCCAAAGCTACGCAAAAAGCTACACAAGAGTACGTTTATGCCCAATACACCCCTCAAATCTTGAGCAAGTTCAATCCCGAGCAAGTGGCGTGTGATCTAACCGCAGACATAGGCAAGCGGCCGCGCAAAAGCGAAAGCGCCAGGAGCGCGACGCCCAGCTCAAGAAGCAGGCTGGGGAACGCAAGAAGCTAGATGATGCCCGGTCGAGCCCCGCCGCCGCCGAGAGCGAAGCCGCCGACGAGTCCAAGAGCCTCGCCACCGCTCGCCCGTCCGCAGGCCGCCGCCGAAGCGACGTTCCCGCCCTCCTCCCCGCCGAGTACCTCACCGACTCGTCCGGTGAGAGCGACGACGACGATGGCGAGGGTGCTACCCGCCGCTCCAAGCCCAAGCGCCGCAAGGTGGCCACCGTCGAGCGCCTCCTCACCCGCCTCGACAAAGGCCCGCAGGACGCGACAGTCGGGTCCACGGTGTACCAGGTTTCCCGGACGACGGACGCGCGGCTGCCGCCCAAGGCCAACAAGCAGGGCCGGAACACCAAGGCACTGCTGCTCAAGAGGAACCGGGCGCCGGTCAAGGCGCGGCGCGGCGGGTTCCTCATCAAGAGGTAGTAGAATGGGCGGCGCGGGGAGGAATGGATGGCAGCTTGTTTTACTTTACCGCGCCAAAAAAAAAAACGTTTCATGGTGGGCACTTGTCGGAATCGGAAATCTTGCAGTTTGTGGCTACAGACAAGGCGACGATGTGGCGGCCGCATCGATCCTGCGCATTTGCGTGCCCGCTGTTTGTGCATAGCTATTTATATAGCTTGGCCACGCCGCCATCAGCATGATTTGACGCGGCGATGCCGCTCGAACCAAAGCTTGGTCTGTGTGAATGCCATTTCCACTCGCATAATGCGCGCGGCGATGTTTGGCCTTGATACCAGTGGGCATTGCTACTGGATGAGTAAGGCACAACAGCATAGGGAAGAAAAGGGCATTTGGCGTCTTGGGATTGCGAAAACTACAAATTACACAGTAGGAATACTGGCGTTGGGCGGTTGATAAATTGTGTGTGTTTTGGTCGATTTTTTTTCTTTTCAGTTTTCGAGGTCATATCTACATTGTACGTTCATATTCTTTGTGTCTGACAGTCTTCAAATTCGTTTCAAAATATGCACGCAGCTGCATCATTGAGGTCTCGGCATCGTGCGAGTTCATCAGAGCCAAGAAGTCGTTCATGTTTCAAGGCCTCCTCGCTAGCTTCTGGGTCGGCATTTCATGCTAGCACGGCGACACCGAAAACCCTGCGGAGCAGCCTTATTTATTTCCCCCAACCGTCTTCTACTAGTGGGCGCTGAAAAGGAAGAAAATCGTGCTAGTTGGGATAAAACCACCTCATGCGACTCTCCACGAGCAAACCCCCCCCCCCCCCCCCCCCTCCCTTCTCCTGTTTCCATCCTTGTTCCTGCGCCATTGCTAGTTGCTTGGGGCCGCCGAAAGGCGGGATGACCGCTGTGGTCGGCAGATAATACCACGCCGGAATTGATACAGGAGCACCGCTTGACGACCCCGGTCAACAAACCAACAAGGGCTGAAGGAGCTCGTCCGGGGCACCGCCGCATGCTGGACCCTGAAGACCCTCGTTCGACGGGGTCAAGTCTGTCGAGCGTTTGCACGAGCCGTGGCGGTCGAGGCTTCCTGAGGTTGTTCGCATCAACCCATCGTTGATTAACGTTGCACTACTGTGTTGGTGTGCTGGGCCTCGCTTGCCAGTCCAATTTCTGTCCTTGTCCCCTCACCATCCAGGCAAAGACTCCCAGCTTCATGGCCAGCGGCACACAAAGAGGAACGCAACGCACGGCAAAAAACATTGTCTGTAAATATTGTCAGAAAGTTGGCAGGGGGGTTCGGGTGAGGCGTAGGCTGTAGGCTGTTTATCCCCGCATCCGTGGGTCGGGGATCGGTATGGCGCAGCGGGAGCGGGCGATGTTGGGCAGCGATTGGCAGTGGAGATGGCGATGCCCGCCGCGTCCAGCGCGTCGACAACGTATAAAGAAAGACATGATTGTCTACACTGCGTCGTGCGAGATTTGCTGGCATGGCTCCTTTGCCCGTTCACGGTTCGAGTTCTTGTGTGAAGTGTGAATGGAGATCGTATAAGCGCCCTGCCAGGCAGCAGCGCGCCACGGGCGACGCTGGTTGGCTGCGGCGTGGCATGGCATGCGGACATGGTGAGGAGCTTTCTGCCAACGCACTGCCAACTGCCAACTGGCAGGATCCCGTTTGCAAACAGACGACGGAACAAATCACTACAAATACATCAAATCTTCTCTTCGCAAAACGACAATAAGAACACCAACATCAACCCAACTCCTTCATTCTTCCTGGCCTCGTGCTGCATCAAGCTCCCCTCCCTCGACTTACACGGCCTCCCCACTCCACCAAACAGCGAAACCCTCACCAACCCCCATCCAACATCATCATGGGCACCCGGCACCTCGTCGTCGTCATCCTCAACGGCATCTGGTACATTGCCCAGTACGGCCAGTGGGACGGGTACCCTGAGGTAGTCGGCATGCAGCTCGTGCGTCTGCTCGCCAGGCCCGACCTCGTGCGCGACCTCCGCGCCGGGCTGCCGCACACGTACGAGCCCGACGAGGCGACCGTGCAGCGGCTCGAGGCCGACGCCGCCGAGCCGCTGCAGATCCTCAACCACGTCGAGGCGCGGCTCGACCACAACGGCGAGCTGCGCTTCTCCGACTACCAGGAGTGGCGCCGCGACCCCCTCGCGCGCTGGGCGCCCGAGCTGCTCGACATGCTGCCCTCGCTGCACCGCGACACGAGCGCCGCCGTGCTCGTGCTCGTCGCCCGCGGCGCCTCGGCCGAGCGGCCCCTGCCCATCCACCGCCAGCCCGAGTTCGCCAACGACGGCCTGTTTTGCGAGTGGGCGTACGTCGTGGATCTCGACACCGACGTGCTCGAGGTCTACGAGGGCGCCGCGGCCAAGACACCCGGACACCGCTTCGCCCACGTCGGTCCCGACTCCGCCACGGTCCCCGTCCTGGTCCTCTCGCTGCCGTTTGACAAGCTCGACGACTACAAGAACGACCGGAACGCCTTCGTTGCCCGCATCAATCACGAGATTGATGGCATCAACAAACGCAACGCGGCAGCTCGCAAGGAGCTAGACGAGTAAGGCATTGTGGTGTTGACACGATATAATATCATGAAACAATGGCTTTTCTGTTAGTCTGAGAAGTTGGTCCCTTATACCGTCTTAGCTGTTTGCAAAACAAAACGTCTCGAAGTCCACCCATCCCTTTATAAGTGGAATCGCGTCCTTGTCCCCCCTCAACTCTCCTTGTATTGACAGCTGCCATATCCGGTCACTTCTTCAATAGCCACGCATCCATCGCCCAATATATGCGTCGTATTCCGCAGCGTAAGTTATGTCTATGATACCGGTGGATCCATGAAGACTTTCACCTCATCAGCTCCAACGCCTCGTACGTCTCACGCTTATTTACGACAGCTGAAAATTTTGCCCCCATATCCGACAGTAACATTGATTTAACATGTAGAAATTAGAATTGCTTCCAAAAGAAAGGGCGACTGGTCCTGTTCCAGCGGAGCATGCGACTAGAGTCTGTGTGGGTTGCGTACAAATAAATACCGGTAGAAAATTGAGGGCGGCCATTATCTTGGCGACGTAGCGTTTCCTTAGCCATCCGATGATCGACAAATTGACATCTGATTTATTGTCTGCTCATTTAATTGCCGTGCAAGGAAACTTACACAGTTGATGATTATACGCTGAAATGATACAGAAGTCATCCAACACAAGGAAAATGGCGTCGTGCGTGGCTTGCGCTTTTGAGAACGCCTTTCGACTTCCGCGATGGCTCGTTGATCATCGGTCGAAAAAAAATATTACCAAGCAAGAAAGTGACACTAGCTGAAGCCATTCCGCACCTAAAGGTACATACACTGAGAATGCGTGGCAAAAGAACCTCGATGATCTTCCGGACTTTTGCTGCTCCAGCTCCGGTGAGCCCAATACGTTGCCCCTCAATCTTGCACCTTCATTATACAGCATCATTCAAGAAGAAACAGTATGAAAACATCTCTTCTCTCAGAAACTACCATGTCTAGTCAATATAAGAATGATGACACTGCCAACCAGGCTGCGCCGGACCCTCCCCCCTCAAACACGAACCCCGTCACCGGCGAGCGACTTCCTAAGGGTTACATAGCAGTGTTTGAACCCAACAACTTTATATATACTGACAATAATGGCATTCGACACAACATTCATCTACCTGGAGGCACCTACAAGAAGGCTATGAAATATTATGAAGAGAAGAATTGGAACGAACTAGCCAAATTTCCTACATGGGGTAAAGTTCTACAATGCTATGCGAAAGAGAAGGGCCTGCTGACATTGCGTGCTTAGAGAACCAACAATATACGGTTCATGATGTAATTTTGAGAAAAGCGGATGCAGATAATGAGAGCCAGTAATATCATGTTAGCGACGAAAAAAAAAAATTTGGAGGGAAGGACTTTCGAATTTGGTCGTCGGTTCTCCGCTCGATAGCCTATAACAAAGAACACCGCTTAGCTCCTTCTAAGACCAAGTAGCAGAAGCGCGAGGATGGAAAAGCCACCGCCAATCATCACTGGCATAGTCACCCAGACGCCTCCTAACTGCAAGCCGAACTTGAACACCTGTGCAATGAGTGGCGTTATGAGGAGGTTACCTATGGTCTCGATAGTGCTAATACAGCTAAAAAGAACGACCGAGTTCTCGCCAACTGCTAATACAAGCAAATTCCTCAGGATCAGGTTATACATCGTACCAAGTGTCCAGATGCCGACGCCTAGATCAAGTTAAAAACTGATGTTCATATCAACACGAATCATGAACTAACCAAAGAGCATTATAGTGCTTGTAGATGCGGATATAGCTACTATCGATCCAATAAGAAACAGGAGCCCGCATAAACGTGCTAATAGCATATCTCGTATCTCGGTTGCCATTGAGAACTTTACAGACAAGATATAGGATCCAGCTGGCAGTAGAACCATAGAAGATAGGATAGAAAGGGCAACCTCCAGAGCGGTGAGATATGAAAGCTACTAGGGCAATCAGACATTAGTATATCGTAGGGGAGTATAGCAAAACAGAAACACCGACGTTTGCCCATGTCCATCCAAACCTTCTTCGCATGATCTGTGAGGTGAGTCCGTTTGATTGCCAAGCTAGTGTCATAACCAGCAAGCAAATGGCAAGCCTGAGGACGCCAGAGTTACATTGTTTGAACAGATAGGAAAACCCAGCTGTTGTTTCCTGGTAGCTCTTGAGAATTCGGGCCTTTAGTCCGGCCTTTCTGAGGTCGGCGTCGCTTTCGCTTGCGATCGCATCTGTGGAAGACTTTGGCTTTTGCGTTGGCTCAAGGAAGAAAAGAGCTAAGAAGATACACAGAACGGCAAACCCAAGGCTAAGCCACAGAAGCAGCCAAGGGCCGTAAGTTTGGATCATTTTGGAGGTTGCCATCGCGGCGATCAGGCGGGGACCGTAGGCAAGCGTTACCAGGACAGAGATGACTGAAGGACTATTCAAAAAATTAGCCAAAGTAAACAACAATGCCAAAGTATTCATGTACCGTGAAGCGTCGGTAGTAAGGCCTGTGATGTTGGAAAACAGCAGAGCATTAGAGACCTGCAGGCCTCCACCAATAAAGTAGAGAAGAGGAGCAGCCCAAAGAGAATAAACAGAAAAAGTTTGTGGCCAATAGCCTGTACTCTGTCAACAGAAGAAGGCTACTGGTAAAAGATGGTTGTACATACAGATAATTCGATCGCCCGCTGCGGCAAGAGCTATGCCAAAGGCGTTTAAGATGATGAACGGTTTCTGACCGTAACGATCGGCGAGTAGAGCATATGGTATGGCGGTAAGCAGCCCTGGCACAAGTTGCGCGGTGCCGTGCCATGCAAACAGGACGGCCAGCGCCGACTGGACGTCATTGTCGGCGCCACAGAATTCTACATCGGTGCGACCATGCATGTCACGGCAGAGATTCTCCTCGACGACCTGATGGAACGCATTGCCGGGCAGAGACTGGGACAATTCGAGCATCACAGAGTAGACGACGTAGACGAGAGTCGTCACGACCGATACGGGGCGCGTAAACGGCGACCGGCTGCTCTGTTGCAGTAGCGTGGGGGTGTCATGGCCGAGCAGCGGCGCCGTCTCGTCAACCTCGGGAAGCTGCTCATCATTGATGGTTGTCATTGTTGGAGAAATGGCTGCTGCTACCAACAAGCCTGTGATGGGGATGTGGTAGCGGGCTGTGTACAGTTGTAATTTGCGAGATCCTTCCAAAAGTTCCTGCGGGCGTGACAACGCCCCCTCACCCGGCCAAGCAGAAAGCTGTTGCGCGTCCTCGGCACAGAGTGTTTGTAGCCTGCAGTCACTTCCAATTTCCTATTCGCTGTCTCTCTATTGGCATCGTGAGATTCAGTTGGCGATATTTGTTTCCCGTCTGATAACTTCGAGAGCGCCTCCGTTCGCCTTGAGCTCTGTGGCTTGCTCACCCGCAACTGCGTCAGGTTTCAGCCAACGCGGCATCGTTGGAGACATGGCAATTCGAATTTTTGAGCTATCCGAAAGTGGCCGACTGGATTTTTCCATCGAATGCGAGAACGCACTACTCGCCATTCTCCCAGCGAGCTGTGCTCTGTTGGCCATGCTTCTAGTTGGCGCCAGCAACAGGGTGTGGCGGCGAGCCGCTTGCCGCAATCCAAATGCAAAGATCGTTACCACCAGCAAGGTATACGGTCGCATCCTCCTTTCATCACATCATAACTGACGCTATTAAAGATGGCCTTTACGATTCTCCTCATTCTACACTCTGCTTCCTTGGGTTTGTATTTTCGCCTATCCGATGCCTCGGTTTGGTCCATGGGCTCCAGTGCCGCGGCGTACACTGTCCGGTTCATCGCGGCCCTCTTCATCTGCCTCGCCTTGTTTCTTTCCAGACGACATCTGAAACTCACCACCGACCTATACCTATTGGCTACATGTATTGCTGATGGTTTTCGCATTCACACGCTGTGGGCCACTGTCAACCAGTCGGGCGAGTCTCAAGGCATTGTGCTTGCGGCTTTGCAAACAGCCATCATGGTCCTCAGTGCTGCCACGCTGGTCAACTCAGAAGTCAAAGCCAGCTTAGGTCTTCATACTATAAGAAGGAAAGCTGGGCCGGCCCATGTTGACGAGCCAAACAGTGGCACCCTGAGCGTGCTGTTCTTCGGTTGGCTCTGGCCGCTTCTTGCACATGGAAGCAAGAATCAACTCATCACCAGCGATACAGAGTCTTCCACAATACGTTCTAAAGCTATACACCAAATGGATGATGACTGGAAAAAGTGTCTTGATAAAGAATTTCTCTCCGAGTTTGGTATGCACTTTGCTTTCGGGGTAATTCTTCAAATCTTGAGCGCTGGCGCGACTATGGCGCAGCCTTTCATAATCCAAGGAATTGTATCGTATCTTCAAAGCGAAAAAAGAAGCCCAACCGGCACGTGGCTTATTATAGCTATGGTTTTCGAGTACGTCGAGTTGTTCATCTTCTATGCCAGCACAATACCAGCTAACTCACATTCGCAGCCAGCTGGCAATCAACATCCTGGAAGCTCACGGCCACCTGGCATTCATCCAATTGTCTATCCGTACGAGGTCCTTCATTGTGCACAAAGTGGCACTACGCTCACTTGCTCGTACCCCTCCAGCCGGCGGTTGGAGCGCGGCCAAGGGCAAAGTTATTGTCCATGTGACACAAGACTCGGCCGCAGTATCCGCCGCCATTAACATGATAGGAATAATTATTCCCAACTTTATCATTGTGGCCATTGGATCATGGATACTATTTAGAAAGATACAGCTTGCCTTCTTAGGGCCATTACTCGCGGCCGTAGTCTGCACGTTGATTCCCATCTTGTTGGGCAAGCCACTTTCCCGAAGCGAGCGAAACTTGCTGGAGGCCGCAGAACGCAGGATAGCAACAGTGAAGCATCTGATTTCCGAACTCAGAGATATTCGATTCGGAAATATGCAACATACTGTGGAGCGCCAGGCTGCCAACGAAAGACGACAGGAAATCATGGCCGCAAAAACGTTTCGTCGTATCCTCTGTGTTGTGATCGTTGTCGGTATGACTCAATATTTGCCCGGGTTTTTCTTATACTTGCTAATTTAGTAAGCTGTGTTTCTCTCGAGTGCTGCGATTCTGGCGGCCTTTGGCGGCTATTCCCTCCTGCCACAGCGCCAGCTCGATTACAGTGTACTCTTCACATCGCTCTCGACGATGCAAATCATGCTTACGCCTCTACTATCCATCATCCAAATGCTACCCAGTCTCATTGCGTCTCTGGTTAGTTGGAAGCGCTTGCGTGCCTTTTTTGAGCAAGAAAACGAACGCGGGCAAGCTCAGGCCCGGGCCATCACGCCAGAGAAGACGGCGACCTCGTCAAGTTTACCAGTTCTGGAGGAAGGCCTCGGCGTGAGAATGAACATTATTCCACCAGTAGCCGGTGACCTGCCTTTAAGAATGGAGAACTTGACGTCACTCTGGGCTGCTGATTCAACAGCTGTTCAGAATGCCAGCTTGTGTGTCGCAGCAGGGAGGTTGGCAATCGTTGCTGGTATCGCTGGCTCTGGTAAGTCGAGCCTTTTGAAGACAATACTAGGAGAAACTGGACTCGTATCAGGGACTCTCCATGTTGGTACAAACAAAGTGTCGCTTTGCGATCAAAGCCTCTGGTTCCTCCCCGAAGCCTCGATCAGGGAAAATATTATCTTTGGCAAAGCTTACGACGAAGCTTTATATCACGCGGTTATTACCTGCTGCTGTCTGAACCGTGACTTCAGTGCCCTGGAAGCTGGGGACGAGACGAAGCTAAGTGTCATTGGGGCTCCTCTCAGCGGAGGACAGCGCCGACGTGTGTCACTCGCGCGTGGTTTGTATGAAAGCGGCGATTTGTTCCTTTTTGACGACATCTTCAACGGTTTAGATGCCACCACGAGAAATACCGTTGCCACCAATCTCTTTGGTGCTCATGGCTTTCTCTCAGAGAGGCGCGCCGCTGGCATCCTCTGCTGTACTACCGGTAAGTCTTTTGCGTTTCTATTATGGAGAGGCCTTTCTCACTTTCCTAATTGTATCATGTCTATCGAGTGTCCTACTGACAATGCCTTTTAGCTCCTTTAATTATGTCGTCCTTTGCAAACACTGAATTCTATGTCATGGAAAGTGGTCGGCTCCGCGCGATCGAGAAAAGCCCATTTACAGACCATACAAGGGAGCATGAGGCCGCCGAGGGCTCTCGGACGGCTCAAGCTACCGATTTTCGAGATACTACAGGACAGAGTGACTCGACAGCCCGTCCGGACAGTGCCACGAGGGAGACTGACCCCGCTGTGGACGCAGGCGCTACAAATGAAGCAGCCAAGAAGAGCCTGGAGGCACATCGCATGTACTTCAAAGCTCTGGGTTCTCCTTTCGTAATTGCAGCCATTTTCATCTTTCTATGTATCTGGGTCGCAATTGAAAGAGCTAGCGGTACGTGCCTATCATGAATTGGTGGGAAAGTTGACATTGAGTCAACTAACGACTCGAACAGCATTCTGGTTGTCGCAATGGGCGAGCCATGCTACCAAAATAGGCACCGATCTTGACACGGGCCACTATGTGGGTATCTACGCTGCTTTTGCTATTACTGGGGTTCTAGCAGCATTCATATCTGTTTGGTATGTACTCTCATTTGCATGGTCTTTTTCACCACTTAACTAACTGTCTGCGAACAGGATCTTTTTCAACCAAGCTATTCCAAACAGTAGCGTCAGTCTGCATAAGGACATGCTTGCGGTACTTTCAAAGTGTGTATCATCGCCTCATATCCATTTCTTTCGCTGTCTTCTCACAGTAGTGTACCAGGACTCCCGTCTTTGACGTTGAGCAGCATAAATTGGAGACTGTGAATCGGTGCATTCAACCCTTATTGCCACTATCCCTTCCTGTTTTGCTTACACAATGCAGTTTTACGAATGATATCGAAGCTGTCGACCTGCACCTGCCGCAATCTTTGTTCAACTTAATCAGTGCGATTGCGTCGGCGCTTGGCTCCCTCGTAGTCATCGGCATCGGTTCCCCATTCACCCTCATCAGCCTACCCATTCTCCTTCCTATCCTCTTCTTCCTCCAGAAATTCTACTTGTGTACGTCATTCCAGCTTCGTTCACTTCAGGTTGCTGCACAAGCGCCAATGCTCGAAATGGTGAGCGCCATGTTGGAGGGCCGAACGACTATTCTCGCGCTGAGACAAGATCAATACATTGCGCGTGTCATGTCCGAGCGTATACAAAGGGGTCTGAAGATTAGATACTTGTTCCAAGCCGTGCAAACATGGGTCACTCTAATGCTCGGTCTCCTCAACGGATGCCTGGCGGTCGCGCTCGCGGCCCTCTTGATCGGCCTCGGGGGATCGAAGAGTGTGGCGTGGGGCGGTTTGGCGTTGGTAAATATCATACGACTTGGGCAAGATAATATGCTTCTTATGAATTGGTGGACATCTTTCGAGTCGAACATGGCGTCAATGGATCGTATCTATGGGTACGTTCACGCCACGCCAGAGCGCGGGCATGCACATGACATGCGTCCTCCAAGCGACTGGCCAGAACGCGGCAGCATTCGACTAGCCAACCTCTCCCTCGCATATAGGTACGAGTTCCTTCCTAACCGTTTATTCTAACTAACGCAAAATATAGAGAGCGTCATATTGTAAAGCACTTGAGCGTCAATATCCCCCCAAAAAGTAAGGTCGCGATTCTAGGAAGAACGGGCAGGTAAGTGACTTGGCTTTCTCGTTTCTTTGAACATATCCTGACTAAATGAGCAGCGGAAAAACCTCGCTCCTTCAGTCCTTCTTTGGGCTCATACGTCGCACGAGTGGATGTGTGCAAGTAGACGGTCTAGACCTTGCTGTCATTGAGGGCGACGCTATGCGGTCGCGATTCGTGGGACACCCGCAGAACTTCATCCCTAATGCTGGCGGAACAGTCAGACAAAATCTGGACTTGAACGATACTCTGCCGGTCTCTCGCATCGAAGAAGTGCTGACACGGCTGGCCCCGCCGCACATGGCTACGGAGATTATGGCCAAGTTGGATTCGCCATGGAACGAGTGCAACTTTTCTAAAGGTTGGCAGCAGATGATTGGCATCTGCCGTACATTGCTTCGTCAATCGAACATTTACGTGCTGGATGAACCTACAAGCGGGTACGTCTTTATAATTTAGTGTATTGTGCGCATGTGCAAGTTTGCTAATTGTGTTGATAGCATGGATAATGACAGTCACAACGCCGCCATGGAAGCAATTTTCAGCATCTTGTCCGATAGTACAATAATAGCTACCACACATGCTTTGGCGGGTATTGAGAATTTTGACTATATTCTTGTTCTCGAGGACGGGCGGCTTGTTGAGCAGGGGTCACCAGCAGAGCTGCTTGCATCAGAGGGCAGCATGTTGAATCAGCTTGCCAGCACAGATTGAAGGCTTTCGTTTTATGGCCTTTAAGGAATATGTGGCGATTGATATATTATAAAGTAAAGTAGTGCTATTAGCATAAGAGCTTTTTACTAAGGGTATAAGCCTTATATAACTTTACTAGTATATTTTTAAAGGTATTTAGATTTTAG
>NW_006271970.1:1496715-1514278 GCF_000225605.1 Cordyceps militaris CM01
TATAAGTTTTTAATTAATATATATAAAAAAATCTATATTAATTTATAAAATAGTATATTTTATTAGTTAAAAGAAAATACTAATAAAGATTATTTAAATATAAGATTAAAATTATAACTTTATTATATTTAATAATAATTAATTTTAATATTATTTAAAAAATTAATATAATAAGCTTATTAAACTACTTATAATTAAATTTTTTTATTTAATAATAAACTATTATAACTATATTTTCTTTATATTATTATTTTTTCTTTTTTATTATTTATAAAAAGGCTTTATAAAGCTTTAAAAAGTTATTATTATTATTAATAAAGTAGAATTTAAGATTTTTATAATAAGTCTTATTTAAAGAATTTATTTATTAATTAAAGTTATAATATTTCTTTATTTTATATTAAGCTTATTAATTAATAAAAAAGAAATATTATTTAAAAATATAATTTAAAATATTCTTTTAATAAGTAAATTTAATATATATCTTTTTTTAATTTTATTTAAAATCTTTACTAGTTAATATAAATATAACCCTTTTTTAAATAGTAAATATACTAATATAGTTATTATTTTTAATAATAGTACTATTAGGCTAGCTAATCTTAATATTAACCTTAGCTTTATTAATTATTAGTTTTTCTTTATTATTAAAAAAAGGCTTTTAATAGGTATAAATTACTTATTAGGTATTAATATTAATATAAAATATATAAAGCTATTATTAAATATTTAATTATATTAAAAAGAATACCTTTTTAAATATAGTTTTATTATTTATAATAATAATATAAGGTTATTAAATATTAATAACTTATTAAAAGGATTTAAGTTAAACTAAAAGCTAATTATAGTTATTAAAGATTTTATAATTAGTTAAGTTTTAAATTAAATTAATAATAAAGTTTTAATTAATAATACTAATAACTTAAAAAAGATATATTTTAAAGTAATTAGTTTTATATATATTATTATATTTAATAATATATAAAAATTACTTTTATATTAGTTTATATTAAAGGTAAATCTAGAAGATTTTAATAAGTATAAAGCCTTTAAAATTAATAATATAGTAAAGGTTATTTTATTATAGAATTTATATTTATTATTAGGTTAGTATAAAGCTATTAAGATTTATAATTTATATTTTTTAATAATTATTATATATATCTTTCTTTATAAAAATAAGCTTTTTTTTAGAATAGGTATTATAAATAATTTTATTAACCTTATAAGCTAAAAAAACTTAATATTTAATAAAATTAATAAAAAGCTTTATTTAATTTTTAATATACTTTTAATATATAATATATATACTTAGTTTAATAAAAAGTAAATAGTTATAAATAGTTTCTTTAATTTTATATATTTACTAGTTATTAGATTCTTAATTTATTTTTATAATAATATAAATTAAATAATTAACCTTTTAAATACTTTTTTTATAAAGATTAATAATCTTTAAAGGCATAATAATTAAATATATATAGCTATAGTACCTTCCCTACCTAGTATAGTAAACATAGTAGGCTATATAAGGGCTAATATCGATCTAAGGGCTTTAAAGGGGTATAGGGATATAAATAGAGTAATTATAAGGTAAGAAGTAAAGATAGGTATAGAAGCGTATAGAAATAGGAAAGTAGTAAGGCTATCTTAACTAGTCTTAGGATAAGTAAGGCCCTATAAGGGGTAAGATTCTTACCTATTTAGTATAGATAATATAGAAAATAAACTATAGAAGCTAAAGAGAAGAATAATAAGGGTAGGTATTATAGCCTCTATAGCTATTACTATACCTACTTATACTTTAAAGTATTTAAGGATTAGGATTTAAAAGGGACCTTAACTATATATAGTACCTAGTCTAGGCTAAAATAGGGCTATAAGAGGAGAAGGTTAAAGGGGTTAAGTAGGGGATAAATAGGTTTATTAGCTTACTAAGTTTTATATATTTATACTTATTATTATTATCTTTTACTAAGATAAGGAGTATACTACTTCTTACTAGGAATTACTCTAAGATTATATTAAACCTATACTAAAGCTAGGGTTTTTCCTCTAAGTACTTTAGTTTTTTTCCTATCTTATAAGCTATAAAGATACTAAATAGACTAACTAGTCTAATTAGTATAATATAATAATAATCTTTAAAGGCTATTAAAAGCTTTTATTATAAAGAATATTATATAAAGTAATAATATAGGTAATATTAAAAAAGCTTGCTATAGTGTCTGCTGCTTGGCAGCCTGATTTCTCGCGGGATTACCTAAGTCATACTAGCAGCAATAGTTGATATATAAGATAGGTAGGATACTAACCTTAGAGTGTCCTATTATATCCCTTATCCTTTCTCTTTTTATAATAACTACTATAAATCCTATATAAATATTTAATAATATCTTATCTATATAGCTAGACTAGCTATTAATAACTCCTTATATAATACTATTATATAACTAGTTATAAGACTATTAGCTACTATTAGCTAGGTAACTTAAGAATATCTTTAAAGAAGTACTAAGCCTAGTAATCTTAAGTACCTTTAATAATAATAATAATAATAATATACTATTAATACCTATAAAGTCTATAGGATATTAGTTTTAGCTAGTAATAAAGTTAGTATTCTTTATATACCCTAAGTACTTCTTACCTATATAAGACTTCCTTAATAGTATTAAATCCTTTAACTTTAAATACTTTTATATAGTATAAAAAGAGTATAAGGATAAGATACTATACTTTTATATAATTAGTAAGTAGCCTTAGAAGTATAATATTAAGAATATTAAGTTCTTTAATATTAGTTAATATTACCTTAATATTTAAAAAATAAAGAGTTATTTTATTATATAATAATACCTTAATAAATATAGTATAAAGTATATTAATAATAATATATAAAAGCTTAAAGCTTTTTAGTAAAAGGCTAAGTTTATAATATAGAAGAATATAGTAGCCTTTAAAAATAAATCTAGCTTTTTCTTATATCTTAGTAATAAGGTATTATATAATTTAATTCTTTATTATAAAAATATCTAAGTATATATAGATAATATATTCTAGCTACCTATACTAGTCTATATATTACCTATTCTAATAGGTAGAGTCTAAGTCCTACCTTAGGAGATTAAAAGCTAGCTATTAGAAAACCTTTATATATCCCTATACCTAGCCTATCTTAAGTCTCTCTATATCTTTAATAAGATATAGCTTTATAAAACTATATAAGCCTATTAGCTTAAAGCCTATTATTATATAAGTAGTTATTAAAATATATTATTATTTAATAGTAATAAAGACTATATTATTATTAATAATATCCTTTTTTTAAATAAGGATATATAAAAGTACTATAAGTAAATACTTAGGTATTAAAATAACTTCTTTATAATAAATAAATATATAAAAAAAACTAACTTTACTATTTAAGGTAAGCTTTATATATATCTATTTAATAAAGACTTTTATAATTATATAGGTATTAACTATAAATAGATAAATAATAACTATATATTTATAAATTTATAAATACTATTATATATAAAAAAAGTATAAAAAGATAATATAGATTAATTAAAGCTAGATTAATTAAAGTTAAATAAAATAAATAATAATATTAGCTTTTAGCTAATTATTAAGATACTTCTTTCTTTAAAATATAATAATATAAAGCCTATAAACTTTAAATATAAGTAATAACTATAACTCCTATAACTTCTAAGGCTTAATCTCTTTCTTCTTTATAGAACCCTTTACTAGCTATTTAATAAGTAAAGGTATTTAACCTTTCTTTATCTTAATACCTTATATAGTATTTTATAGTAAATATAGTACTTTTACTTCTATAAATATATATATTTTATACTTAAGTAAAAATATAAAACTATAGAAAATTATAAAGGAGTTAGGCTTAGGCCTACTCTAGACTAGGCTTAGCCTAAGGTTACTATAGGCATACCCCTAGTATACCCCCTTTATATATTAGAGTAGATAAATAGACTAGCTTTTCCTTCTTTTTTACTCTATAAAAGAGTTAATACTATTATAATACCTATCTATAAATACCTTAAGGCTAGTCTTTAATAATTAACTCTCTTATATATTAATACCTTTTTTACTTAACTAAGAGAAAAGCTAATAAGATAAAAGTAATAATAATAAAACTATAACCTAAATAATAGTTACTAATAGCTAAGGCCTACTAAATACTCCTAGTCTAGATTATAGCTATAATAAAGTAGAATATATTCTTAAAAGAGAAACTATAATAACTATAAGACCTTTTTAATACCTAAGTTATAGCTAGTTAAAACCTTTAAGGCTAGATAATAGTATTAAAAGGTACCCCTTCTTTAGTTAACCTATTTATAGTTTAGTAAAAGCCTTTACTTATAAGGAAGAAGTTTAATAATAATCTTAAGATATTTATAGAATAAAAGTAAGTTATAGTATATAAGCTAGAAACTAATATAGACTTTATTAGCCTTTTAAAGTCTTAATTTATATATATTTAAGTAAACCTTAGTATTATATTATAACTAAAAGTTACTATATACTTTAAAATAAATAACCCCTAAGGTATAATAAACCTATATAAATTCCTAAAATACCTTAAGATAGTATTTAATAACCCTTATTAATAGTTTATAGTAATAATAAACCTTAATATAATCTTATAAGGTAATAAGGAGTTTTTTAATTATTACTATATATATTTTAAATAGGAATTAACTTTAGCTAATAGCCTTATATAGTTAAATAAAGTTAAGTTAAATAAACTCTATTTTATATTATTAGCTATAATAAAAATACTTATAATTAATTATAGTATTTTTTAAATAAACTATAATAATATAATTTAAATATTCTAAAAAGTAGTAATTAACCTTAAATTATATAAAATTAAAAAGTAATATTAAGCTAAATTATAATAAAGACTATAAAAATAATATATAAACTATAAAAAGAATATTTAAATAATAAGTATTTATATCCTTAGAATTAAACTAGCTATTAATAATATAACCCTAAATAGTATATAGTTTAGAAAGTATACTATATAGGTATTTAAGATAATACTTAATATATACTAGAAGGTAAGGTAATACCTTTATTATAAAAGGATAGGCTATATAATTATAGCCTATAAGCTTAAGCTAGCTAAACCTTTAATATTAGTTTATATAAGTAGTATTTTTATAAAGGATTAATCTAATAGCTTAGAAAAAGAGAATATTTAAAAATAAGTCTTTTTTTAAGTATATTAACTATAGTAAAAGGTTAAAAAGAAATAAATAAGTAAAATAAGATAGTCTAAAAAGAGATAGCTAAATAAATAAATACTAAACTATTCCTTATCCTTACTATTCTAAAAGTATATATACTAATAAGTACCCTTATTAACTTAAGCTATAAATACTATAAAATAATATAGAAGGGGGTAGTAAATAGGCTATACCTTAAAAGAATCCTACTATTAACTAAGTAAAAAATTAAGCTAATTATAAAAGAAGAGATATTAGAGTTTATAGTATTTAATATAATAAAGGTTAAGGTAGATATTAATAGCTAGGTATTCTTAGTCCTACTTTATATAATACCTATATTATTAAGGCTAATAATACTTAGACTACCTTAGTTTACTTACTATAGGCTAATAATAAATATAAAAGAAGGCTTTATTTATTTTAAAATAAAGCTATATTAGAAAATATATATAAAGAATTATAAAAAGAATAAAAAAGGCTTAATACTACTTAGTAAAAGCTAGTTCTATTACTAACTTAAGGTAGACTTTAAAGAATACTATAAGGTAATATAGATTATATTAATAAGTATTTATAAGATTAATACTATTCTTTATTAAAAGCTAGTTAAAGAATAAATAGTTCTTTAATAATATAAAGAGTTTAAAGACTTTTTTTAGAAGGAGAATATAATAATATTACTACCTTATTAAAAAGGGTTTAACTATAAAATTAAGATTAAAACTAAGCTAGATAGTATACTAGAATAGCTATTATATAGCTATTTTTACTATATACCTTAAGACTAATTACTAGAATTATAAAAGTAGCTAATATTTTTATTAAATAAAGGCTAAATAAAAGTAAGTTTATTCCTAGTTATAATACTAATACTCTTAATAAAGAAGTTAAATAAAGGGTAATACTTTTATATAAACTATAAAAGGCTTAATATAATCTTAAAAGATAATAAATACCTACTCCTACTTATTAAAGAGATACTATAAGCCTTTTTAATAGTAAAGTAGTATATAAAGCTTAATATCTATTTAGTATTCTATAGGCTATAGATAAAGATAAGGTTTAAAAAGTTTATAACTTTCTAGACCTAGTTTAGCCTTTTTAAGTAGCTTATATACCTTTTTAGTCTTTTTAAAGTATTAATAATATTTTAATAATATATTAACTATATACTAGGTAACTTTTTTAATAAATATATAATAACTTATCTTAATAATATTCTAATCTATATCTTAAGGTCTTTATAAGACTATAAAGAGAAAGTATAGGTAATTTTAAGCTACCTTAAGGATATTAGTCTTTATATAGACCTAGCTAAGTATAACTTTTCTATAAAAATAGTAAAATACTTAAGATTTATTATATAGGTAAAAGTCTTATTAAAGCTAGATTTAAAGAAAATATATATAATTTATAATTAAAAGGTACCTATTTTAGTAAAAAGGATTTAAAGCTTTAATAGATTTATAAACTTCTATTATAACTTTATTCTAGACTTCTTAATTATATAGAAGCTACTTACCTAGCTAATAAAGAAGGGTATATTATTTATATAGAATAAAGAGAAGGTAATTATATTTAAGATATTAAAATTATTATTTTTATTAAGCCTATACTTAAGCCTTTAGAACCTAATAAGGAAGATACTAATAGAACTAAATACCTTTAGTATAAGATTAAATAGCTACCTATTATAAGTTAATAAAGATAAGGTCTTTTAACTAATAGCTTATTACTTTACTAAGCTATTAACTATAGAATAGAACTATATAATTTATAATAAGAAGCTTTTAGTAATTATTATATACCTTAAAGTATAAAAGCTTAAGCTTTAAAGGTAAGAAAACCTCTTTATAATCCTACTTAATTATAAAAACCTTAAATACTTTATAAAGCTATACTTATTATTAGAATAATAGACTAGGTAGGTAGAGTTCCTTTTTTAATTTTAATTCTAACTATATTACTAATCTAAACTATTAGTATAATAATTAGATACCCTTAGCTAGTAAAAGGTATATAAAAATAACCTAGAAAGGCCTTTAAAGGAAATTATAAGGCTAATTAATATTATAGTAATTATAATAATAAGTATAAATAAATAATACTTATTATTATTCTTAGACCTAAAGCTCTTAGTACTATAGGAAGATAGTATAGTAATAGACCTAAGCTACTTTATTAAGTTAGTAGTTATATATTAAGGTACTTAGTCTTTCTTAAAGGAAGCTAAGACTTATAAATAAGTTATAAACTATACTATTTCTACCTACTAAAGGCTTTAGTTTAAAGGCTACCTATAGATTCTAAGCTAAGAACTACTAATAACTACCCTAATAAAGAGGGTATACTCTTTACTTATAGTAATATACTTAGAGAAGAATACTATATTCTTACTATTTATATAAGACTATTATTAGTTAAGAATATTCTAGAATATAGTATACTATATTTAGAATTATAAGTATTTTAAGGTATATAAGTTAAAAAAACTATATTAAAGACTTTTATAGCTAATTCCTATTAAAAAGTAATATTAATAGTAAATCTTAATTAACTTTATAATAAACTTATTAGCCTAAAAGGAAGGCTAGCTATATTTCCTAATAGTAATTATTAACTAACTATTAAAGTATATCTAGCTTAAGGTAATAAACTTTATAATAATAAAAAACTATATAATATAGTTCTTTTTATATTAATAATACTTTTATAAATTCCCTAACTAGCTTATAAGTAATAAAGGTTTAGATTAAGTTAGTAAGTTCTAAAGAATACTATACTACCTAACTAGTACTAAATAGCTTTTATTAATAGCTTTCTACCCCTAGATAGATAGTAAGATAAAGTAAGTAAACTAAGAAGTATAAATAGTACTTTAAGTACTAGTTATATACTCTTAATATAACTAGCCTACTTAGTTACTAATAGCCTAGTTTATACTTAATAATTAGGATTTATTTATTATAAGCTTTAGCCTAAACTTCCTACTATATAGCTATTATAAACTAACTATATAGTTTATAATAAGGCTACTAGTACCCCCTAAGTCTCCTATAAAGAAAATAAAGGTATTTCTTAAGTATATTAAGAAGGGCTTAAAGCTAGCCTAGGCTATAATTATATATACTTAATAGTAAGTTAAGAAGGCTATAAATAACTTTTAATACCTTATAAAATACTTTTAAAAAGAAAATAAAATATAGCTTTCTTTATATAATATTATAATAGTATAGCTAAATAAGAAACTTAATTAAGTCTAAATAAAATATATAGTAATAATAGTCTTAATACTATTAATAGTAACCTTTAATATACTTAAAAACCTTTATAAGATATTCTATATTAACTTTATTAAATAAGCTATAAATAATCCCTTTTTATTCTAAATATAAAATAACTAGGCCTTTAAGCTAGTATTAGTTAAAAATAGGCTAGGCTTAAGGCTAACTTAAGAATATACTATTAAAGAAATCCTATATATATACTACCTACTAGGATAAGGCTATAAAAAAGAGGTACTTATTAAATAAATAGGGTATTAAGACTTAACCTAGGAATTACTAAAGGTACTATAAGATAGTACTATACTTATAAGGTTTAAAGAATAATAAAGTAATACTTAAAATAATAATAAACTATATATAGCCTACCTTTATAAAACTAAATAAATATAGTTTACTAACTAATAATTAAGGCTATAATAAATATAATATAAAGGTATAATACTTTATATAAATAAAACTAGGTACTATATTAAGAATAGTAAGGACTTATAAAATAATAAAGAGTAATAATCCTTTTATTCTAAAGAGAATATACCTTTATACTTATAGCTTTATTAGGTCCTTATTAAGCTTCTTAATATATATAGCCTAAGCTATTAAAAGTTATTAATAAAAATAAAAAAGTAATATTAAAAATATAAATTATAGGTATATTAGTATTATATTAAGGTTATAATATACTAGCTAGGTATAATAAAAATAAAAAAGAAAAGAAAAGAAAAAATATAAAAATATAAAACTAAAGGTATATTAATACTATATTATTTTAAAAATATAACTATATAGTAATAAAGTAAAAAAGAAAAGATATACCTATATTTATAATATAAATTCTTAAAGCTTTTTATTACTATTATTAATATCTTTAATAATAGCTATTAGATTAAAAGAGGTAAAGGTAGTATTACTATTAACTAGGTTATAAGGTAGTAGTAAAGAAAGGGGTAAATATACCTAAATAGGTAATATTAAGTAATTATTAAGTATTTAAAAGTAATAATAGAAAAAAGAGTAATAATAGTATAAGTATAAATAGGAGTAATAATAATAATATTATAAATAAGAATAGTATAAATTATTATAATAATAGTAATAATAACTATTAGACTAATAGTATAAAGAAAAGCTATAATCTAACTTATAATACTTAATTATTTAATAATTAGGTATTAAAAGGGTAGTTAGGTACTATAATATTACTAGAATAGTATTATTAATAGCCTCCTAGTATATAACCTAGGCCTATATTATCCCCTATTAAGATATAAGTAAGGAATTAAAAAAAAAGGGATATATACTTACTATAAATATAATAAAGTTTTAATTAATCTAACCTAATACTATATAAGTAAGACTATTAAAACTACTACTAGTATTATAGCCTTAAGGAACTATTACTATTATAGTATTAATAACTAAAGTAATAACTAGTATAATATTTAAAGTACTAGGTAAAGGTAATATACTAGTTAGGTTTATATATATATTAGCTAGAGTATTAATAAAGTAATCTTATATATATACTTATATAGCTATTAGAACTATATATTTATACTCTTTAGTATATATAGTATTAGTTATTAGTATTATAATAGCCTTATTACTATTAATAAGTATTATTAAAGTATATATATACTTATATAGGTTAAGACTATTTATAAATAAGATAGGCTTTTAAATATAAAATTAGTAGCTTATAGTATAAGTAGTATACTTATTATTAGTATTTATAATATATTTTAATACTATTATTTAATATAAGTATAGGAAATATATAATATATAAAAAGTCTAGCTTATTATTAAACTAGTACTCTTTATTATTAGAATTACCTTATAGGGTATAGCTATAAATTATTTAATAGCCCTTCTTATACCCTTTTAGGCTAGTATTATTACTAGGTAGTAGTAATAGGGGTAGTATAGTAGTAATAGCTAATATTATAGGTTAGTATTATTATAATTATAGGTTATTATAAAGTTATTTAAGGTTTAAGAAAGTATATTTTAAGGGTATAAAGTAATATAGAGATTATAAAGTATAAAAAAATAAAGCTAGTTAGTAAAAAAAGTAGAGGATTTATTTATAAAAGGGAAAGCTAACTAAGTAAGGAAATATACCTTACTTTAAATATACTAATAATATAATATATATATAATATACCTTACCTAGTAATAATAAGTTAATAATTTACTATTACTAAATAATAACTAATAGTACTAAGATACTAGAATATAATATAATTAGTTATAAATAGGTTAAGTATAAGGCTAGTAAGTACTAACTACCTAAGTAGCTAGGCCTAGAGTAGGAGTAATTATAATATATAAGCTATTTAAAAGAATTTTCTAAGTATAGAGGCTATAATAAAAAGTAAATAAACTAAGGTTACTATAAAAATACTCTTTAGTAATATATATATAGGCTAATATATATAGGCCCTAGGTAATAGCTTAGTATAGACACTATATATATATTAATATATACTAGCTTAAGTAAATAGGGTATAATAGGCCTATACTAGCTTAGGTAAGTATAATATATATAACTAGGGTAATAAAGGGGGAAGGGGGGTATATAAAGGAGTTAGGCTTAAGCTTACTTTAGACTAGGCTTAGCCTAAGGCTACTATAAGCGTGCCCCTAGTATACCCCCTTTATATACTAGAGTAGATAGATAGACTAGCTTTTCCTCCTTTCTTACTCTATAAGAGAGTTAATACTATTATAACACCTATCTATAGATACCCTAGGGCTAGTCCTTAATAAAAATAACTATAAATATATAATCTAAATATATATTATTTTTATTATATTTATAAATATTATTAAATAACCTATTAAAATAAGATACTTTCTAATTAAAGGCTATAAAAGTAAAAACCTTTTTAAAATATAACTTTTATAATATATTAAAGGTATATATCTAGTTAAGTAGTATTTAACTCTTTATAATAAACTAATAGAATAAAGGCTATATATTATTAAGATTAAAGATATTAAACTTAGCTATTATTAAGGTATTTATAATTATAAAAGTATTATTAATTAAACTAAATTATATAAAAATAATAGACTTTAGATTTATTATAATTATTATAAAGGTAGTTAATATATATATACTTAACTTCTAGATAGTAAATAAGTTTATTATAAAACTCTTTAGCTTTAAATAAAGAATCTATATAGTATAAATATATAAAATATATATATTAAACTCTAACTTAAGTATCTATATAAATACCTTAATAATACCTATAGTATAAGCCTTAAGGTAATATATCTTTATCCCTAAAAGTAATAGTCTTATATTATTATACCTAATATATATATAATATAAGTTAGACTTAAGATAATATATAAAATACCTCTTTAGTTATATAGCCTATACTATACCTACTATAAAATAGTTATAACTTTACCTAAGAGTAAGTAAGTAGTATTAGCTATTATAGTACCTATAAGGTATATTAGCTAGTAATAATAGTAGTAATAGCTACTAGTAAAGTAGATAGTAGGTATATATAAGGTATATTTAGATTAAAGGTATTAAGAGTAGTAAGAGTAAGGGTAATAGTAGTAAGTACTAGAATATTAGTATAGTTAATAGTAATATATTATATAAAATATATCCTAATAACTATAGAAGAAAAGGGCTATTACTACCCCTTTTTATTATCCTAGGAAAAGAGAAATTAGGCTATTAGGTAGTAAGATACTATAGTAAGTTTTTTTAATATTATAGATAGGGTCCTATACTTTATTAAAATAAAAACACTACTTTTACTATATCTATAATAACGCTTATTACCTATAGGGGCCTTACTATACTTAGGCTAGGCTACTATATAGTAAGGGACCCCCCTATATATATATAGCTTATATACCTTACTATAATACCCCTGCTCCTAGATACTAGGATACTAGAAAACTATGGCTATAATATTAGTTTTTAATATAATATTATAAAAAGATTAAAATCTTATCTAGGTTTAATACCTATAAGAATATTATTTATTTTAAGTTAATTAAAATATTATAGGCTTTAAAAAATAATAAAAGTAAGTTAAGCTAGCTTAGAGTTTATAAAAAGACTTATATACTATTTAAAGCTAACCTTCTTATACTTATACTTATTATTATATTTTTTAGTTAGGTATTAATACTTTTTATTTTATTAAAATAAAAAGAGTAGGTTTATTAAATAGAGTTTAGAATATAACTTTTAGTATTATTTATTAAAATAACCTAGAAGCTTATAAGAAGAATAAAAATACCTAATAATATTAGGTTTTATTATATTATAAGGAGAATACTTTTTAATAGTTATTATAATAATTAAAGTAGCTTACTATTTAGACTTTTTATTATTTTATTATTTAAACTTAATAAGGTTAGTTATAATTATAACTACTTATATAAGTATAGTTATAAAAGCTATAATAATATTACTAGTTTACTTTAAAATAAAATAAAAAGCTATCTTAGTAATATAGAAGTTAAACTCTTTATTAAGACTATTAATAAAAAGATATACTATTAAAGCTTTAAAGACTTTAAAGTTTTTATTAAAAGATTATTACTTAGCCTAAGTATTAATAAGTATTATAATAAGTTTTTTAATAAATCTATATTAAATAAAGATTAATATTAAAAAATAGTTAGCTATAGTTTAGAAAATAATAATATCTTTTAATTTAAAATACTTTTTTAAGGCTATAATTATATTTAATACTATAACCTTATTTTTAATAAGGCTATAAGTATATTCTTTAAAGCTTATATTAATAAGAGTAATAGTATAAACCTAATTCTATTTTTATTTTTAGATAAGATCTTTTATAGTTTTATTACTATAAGCTTTAATTAAGATAAAGCTATTTCCTTAGCCTTTTAATAGTAATTTATTAAGATTATTAAGTCTTAGTATATTAATTATCTTTAGCTTCTATTTAACCTAACTACTTTTAGATTTAAACTTTAAGATATTTAGTATCTCTTTTAATATTAAAAATATAATACTAAATAATAAAGTAGATAATAAGGTTATAAGAAGATTTTAGCTTATATATAAAAGTTAAGTTATTAATAATATTACTTATTAAAAGAGTAAAAATTTAAAATAATAAAGAGAATAATAGACTAAGTATATAGTCTTTCTTTTTAAACTAAATACTTTATATTTATTTAAAAGTAAAAAGTATTTAAGTAAATAATAAGAAATTCTTCTTACTAAGTAAGTAATTACTATATACCTTTTATAGTAGTTAAGACTATAGATTATAGTAAGTAATCTAATAAATATATCTATTTAAAAGCTATAACTATATTAAGTAAATTTATATTATAATATATATAAAATAAGTATATAGAGTCTATATATAAATTACTAAGGAGGTATAGTAATAGAATTTCTTTTTCTTTATATAGAATTTTTATAGTAAATAGACTTATTAAATATACTCTAAATTAGCTAGAATTTAAAGTCTTTCCTCTTTCTATATATAAGGAGTTATAAATTTCTTATATTTTATAGTAAATATTAGCTTATATAATCTTATAAATAGTAAGTAAAAATAGTAAAAAATTAATACTTTCTTTTATTTTATTAGTAGCTTTTATAATATAAGTATTATTAGGCTTATAACCTATTATAACTAATAAGGTATATATAGGGTAAAAGGTAAAGTTATTATATTATATAACTTCTATCTAGTTATATAGTATAGGTAAGTACTAGATATACTAGGTAATAGGAGATTATTCTTCTAGCTTTAGAGCTACTTATTATTAATAATAAGCCTATACTAGCTTAGATAAGTATAATATATATAACTAGGGTAATAAAGAGGGAAGGGGGGTATATAAAGGAGTTAGGCTTAGGCCTACTCTAAACTAGGCTTAGCCTAAGGCTACTATAGGTATACCTTTAGTATACCTTCTTTATATACTAAAGTAGATAGATAGACTAGCTTTTCCTTCTCTTTTACTTTATAAGAGAGTTAATACTATTATAATGCTTACCTATAGATACCCTAGGGCTAGTTCTTAATAGTAGTTTTACCTTTAATTTTTAAATATTAAGTTATAAAACTAACTTAATACTAATTAGACTTATAACTACCTTTATATTTAAAATAACCTAGGTAGTATTTATTTAATTAGCTAAAGTATTTATTATATAAAAAGGTTTAGCTATTATTTCCTTTTATATAGATTCTCTTTATATTAGGCTTATTTTAAACTCTAATTATAGCTTTTTTTCTAAATTCTATATTTTTAGTTTTAAAAGGTTAGTATAGACTAAAGTAATAAAAAAACTAATTATACTATCTAGTTTCTTTTTCCTAAGTCTAGCTTATTAGTATTTTTATTCTTAGGGTATTTAGGTACTATATACCTAGGTTTATTATACTTATAATAAATAATTTCTTTTTTTTTAAGATAAAAAAAACTTTCTTTTTTAATATAATATAAATAGTCTTTTTTAGTAATCTAGCTTTAGTTTATTTTAATTTTATTAGTTATTCTTATAGTTTAGTTTATACCTTTTATTAATACCTTTTTTTAATTTTTAGTTTAAAAGTCTTTATTTTAGTATATTACTTTCTTAGTATTAAGTTATAGCTAATATTACCTTTTTTATTATTTTTAGGTTCTTATTTATATAGTTAATAATTTTTCTTTATAGCTATTCTTATAGTTTTATAAGATATTATTAAACTCTCTTAGTTTCTAAGAGTATTAGTATATTCTTTTTTAGTAAATCTAAGTATAGATAAAATCTATAAAGTATTAGCTTAACCCCTATTTAATAGATTTAAAAATAATAACTATATTTATTTCTAGGTTAATAAAGTCTTTTAATAGAACTTTACTTTATTTTATAAAATAGTCTTAATTATTACTATATTCTTCTTACTTAATTAATAATAACTTATTTAAATATTAATTTTATTTAGCCTAGTAAGCTAAGTTTATATATTCTTAAATATAAATAATTTTTAAAGATTTTTTATAAAACTTCTTTAGGTTAATTATAAAAGCTTTTTATAAATCCTTTTTTTATTAATTATAGATTTAAAAGTTATATTAGTTTAATAGTTTAATACTATTTTAAATCTAAATACCTTAAGAAAGGTAACTATTTTTATTACTTTTATTTTATAATAAATAACTTCCTTTACTTAGCTTAATTTTAAAGAGTTAAAGTTCCTTTTTTAAAGTATTTTTCTTTTTAACTTTATAAATCTATTATTAAATTTCTTTCTCTTTTTTATTTAATAAAAAAAAATATATTATTTCTAGCCTTTTTAAGGAAATTATTAATTTCCTAGATTATATTATTCCCTATTAGTATAATAAGAGGATATTCTAAAAGAGGTTAAAAAGATAAAGGAGTTAAAATACCTTTTTCTTTTTATAATTTAGTCTTATTTTTAATAACTACTTTTATTTATTTTTTTAAGTAATTTTTTAATAAAAGCTTTAAAATTATAATAGTTAGGTTAGATTAGGTAAAAAAGTAAGAAGGAAAAAAGGTAGGTTATATTATTTATTAAGACTAAAGCTTATCCTCTTTTTTCTTTTAAAAAATATTCTCTTTATTTTATAATAACTAAAAAGAAAATAACCTATTCTTTTAATTAAAATTTAAATACTATTTAAATACTAATTAAATCTTATATAAATTAGTCTTATTCCTATAAGTCTACTTAAGGTCTTAATTTAGACTTAACTTATATATAGATTTTACTAATTTTATAACTAATTCTTTCTTAGGCTAACTCTAAGTACCCTTTTATCTTATAGTTAATTAGTTATCTTATATAATTTATACTTACTATAAATCTTTAACTACTATATATTTAATACTAGTAGTATTAATTTTATTAGTAGTATATAGTTCCCTAATTACTAAGGTTCTTTATAATTATAAGTACTAAATTAGATTTAATTTAAATTATATATATTAGAGTATTAGAATTTACTTTTAATATAAGTTAATATAAAAGTAATTCTTATATATTATTAAATATAATAATATATATAAAATTAACTACTTTAAAATATACCTTTTTTAAATTATTAATATTATTAATTAAAACTTTATTATTAATTTAGCTTAAAGCCTAACTAACTATAAGACTTTTAATAATTATAATTAGCTTTTAACTTAGTTTAAATCCTTTTAATAAGTTATTAATATTTAATAACCTTATATTATTATTATAAATAATAAAACTATACTTAAAAAGATATTCTTTTTAATATAATTAGATATTTAATAATAATTTTATATATTCTATATTAATATTAATACTTAATAAGTAATTTATACTTATTAAAAGCCTTTTTTTAATAAAAAAAAAACTAATAATTAATAAAATTAAGATTAATATTAAGATTAGTTAGTTTAATAATATTATTACTAAAGATAATAATTATATTAGTATATTTACTACTTAGAAAAGGGTTATATTTATATTAATTAATAAAGATTTTAAATAGAATTAATTAAAAATATATATTAAATTTATTTATTAAAAGAATATTTTAAATTATATTTTTAAATAATATTTTTTTTCTATTAATTAATAAGCTTAATATAGAATAAAAGAATATTATAATTTTAACTAATAAATAAATTCCTTAAATAAAACTTATTATAAAAACCTTAAATTCTATCTTATTAATAATAATAATAACTTTTTAAAGCTTTATAAAGCTTTTTTATAAATAATAAAAAAGAAAAAATAATAATATAAAGAAAATATAATTATAATAACTAATTATTAAATAAAAAAGTTTAATTATAAATAACTTAATAAACTTACTATAATAATTTTTTAAATAATATTAAAATTAATTATTATTAAATATAATAAGATTATAACTTTAATTTTATATTTAAATAATTTTTATTAATATCTTTTTTTAATTAATAAAATATATTATTTTATAAATTAATATAGATTTCTTTATATATATTAATTAAAGACTTATA